>NC_132936.1:98937500-99112500 GCF_034638445.1 Ciconia boyciana
GGGATGGACATCCTCACCTGGAGCTGGCAGAAGAAGTCATCATGCAGTAATGCAGCAGATACATTTAACCAACAGCAAATTGTGCAGGCTAAGGTATGTGAGGTGTGAAGGACAAGGATGTCAGCAGGGCTGAATGGTTGCTCCAGGGGAGAGGAGGGGCAGTGAAGGCCAGAAGAGATACCTCTACGTGGGCAGGGGAACGTGAAGGGAATAAGGGATGCTCCGCAGAGGAAACTCTGTTTCCAGACAGAATGGTTCCTTTGCCTGTGATGAAGGAAGACTTGGTCTCTCTTTTCCTACAACTCAAGGAGAGGAGTTGGGCATACCTGTCTTGGTGGTAGAAGTATAGCAACTTTCAAGCGTCAGGTTTACTTTAACCCCAAACGACACAGAACACTTGTTGGTTAGGATATAAAACAAAAGAATAAAACACACCCAGGCACCATTAGGAAGGAGTATATTCATCTCAACAGACACTTTGAATTTCTTTGTCTATACAGTTTAGAGTTTTCATACAACCAATTGTTTCAATATAACCTCCCTATGAATTATCAATTAGAAGGAAAGCACAAGAGGTCTATAGCAGTATTTAAGGTGCTGCACATTGAGATTTGTTGACAATGATAGTGCTATTAAGAGACAATAAATTTTGAAATACAATAAATCTGCAGTGGCTTAGACAGAAGCAAAGGATTTATTTTTAATGACAAAGCTTTGATTTTATTGTTCTTAATACTAATGTGATTGTTCTTTCAGACTTCATTTCATGCATCTGAGCACTGCATCTAAGCCACAGTGTGAAGCATCTATGGTTACAAAGGGGATTGTGCAAAGGAAGTGCTAATTTCTAACAGTCCAGCTCTTGAACTGGTTGAAAACAAGACTTGGAAACAGTTGTCCAAGAAAACTAAAGTTATCATGTAATAATGCCTGCAGGGGTTCCACAACTGTTGCATAGTTTAGAACAAATTTGGCACTTCTTGAGGTAAGTCCCAGTAAAGAATATAAAGCGATCACATCTGCCGATCTGCATGCCTGAGCGAGTGCTGCGGTGTGCTCTGGATTGGGTTTATGCCTCCCCCAAAAGAAAATTTTGTCCATCTAGTATAGCCCTTGGCAAAATTTAGTTTTATATCAGGCATATCCATGTACCACAGCAGACGTCTTAAGTAATCTTTATGCTGGGTTGGTGTCTCTCCCATGGGTATTATAATGTACTACAATTATCAATGAATCTTGGACTGACTTTCCAGATTTATGACATCATCTTCTATCACAAAATAGAAGTCCATAACGTGAAAAATGTGTTCCCATTGATTGTGAGGAGTTTAACACTCTGGAGATTTTTACACAGGATCTGAAGGATCTGTGGTTATGAACAGTCATGTTTCGCATACTTTTTCTCTGCATGTAGTAGTGTTATATTTTCATAATTAGGCTCTTGAAAATCCACATATGTACAAGTAGTGTGTTCTCCACCTTTGTATTTGTATAATAACTGTTTGAAGATAACTATTCCTTTTAGAGATTCATTCTTTGGTAATTCTTGATCCCTTCTGATCGAAGGAAATAGTTCATGTTGCAGGGAGAGACTGCATTTTTTTTACCTTCCTCCATTCGCACAACCTGGTGATGCACTGATGTTAATCCAACAACAAAGTTAATTAAAAGGTTAAGCTCTAGGTTTTTGTCACATCCAGGAGAGCCCTGTGAGATGCAGTGTTGCACAAGTCACCCATGCTTTCTCTGTATAAGTTACCAGAAGTGGACTAGATTTACACTTTTTTTAAAAAGTAGATACCAGCTAGTTTTTTCAGCCTATCTACATGTCATTATTTCGTAATAATGCAGTATGTGGACTGGCAGAATCATAATAGTAGTGTCCCAGCTAATGACTTTGTTGACTACATTTCAGCTCTGTTACAGTACAATTACATACAGTACCATTTAAGTTAATTTCCTCCTTTATCACTTTCATAAATCATGATTTGGGGGGGGGGGTATCTCTCAAGTTCTATTACCTGTATGAATTCTCTCATTCACAAGGGAAGGGAGCTTTGCAGAAGCACCTCTGCAGAAGCTTATGGATGGACTCCTCCAAGTTGTAGGGACAGCTTGGGAAAAAGCAGAGATGCTTATTCAAAGTCTAAAGAACAGAAGGTTGAAATTGGCATCATGGGCTGGAGGCAAGAATTGACCTCTAGATATTAAATGAAGGAGGTATGGGGGGAGATTGTAAACAGCCTTGAAAATGATTGCAGCTGGAGAAACCCAGAGAGGAATGCGAAGACAGAAACAATATAGCTAGTGAGACCCTTAAAACAGCTTCATGAAGTAAGCCTGTCTTTGGCAAAACTGTAGGAAAGAATTTTACAATGTTCAAAATACAGAACCTGGAGGCATGGAGGAGGAGTATAGCTGCATGGGTGCACCATATAAGGCTGCACCCCAGAGAACATCAGATCAATGCACATATTAAAATATGCAAATAATTACTTTGCTGCCATTTTACTAGCATTTTCTCTTCTCATTTTGAGATCACATTGTGCTGTTGTCACGTTACTTTCTTTGAGAAATTTCCTGCTCTCTCGTGTCACGTGCCATAGCAGGTACATCACTTCCTAAGAGTCCTCAGAGCACTGCTCTGCGACTGGCTCCAAGTCAGGGAGTGAGAGGGGGCTCTGGGGTACCACGTGGATGGTAGCCACCAAGACCTGCATATGCGATAGCCACAACATCGACAAGCGTCTCATTTCCAAACCGCTGTTACCCGAATATTGTGGCTCAATAGGCCAAGCAGCTGTGCTTCCCTTCGGCAGCAGGAAGCTGGCAGCTGAACCTATTTCCTCCTCCATCTCCTACTCAGGCATATTCTTAATGCAAAATCACTCCATTCATTTTGGGGTATATCCCACAGAATTGTAATTCCAACCTCCTTAAAATTCAGTTTAGTTCTGGTGTATGGGAACCATGCAAATGCTATTTTGGGGAGTAGAAAGTGAATTATTTTGCAGGCCTGTCTAAGGATTCCTCCTGAATGTAGTTTTCCATGCAGTTAGATCTGGGTTCAGCAGCAATCACTCATGTAGGCTATCCTATAACTATTTTCTCCACATGTTGAATTTAAATGATGACTTATTGTTATTATATACTCATGTATATTCCTCTAGTTCCCAGAGGCCCTAGTCAGGACAAAGTTTAGCAAATGCTGCACTAACGCATACAAAGGCAATCCCTTTCTCTGGGTCACAGAAGAGACAGAGAGGGGGGAGGTGAGACACACCCAGCATAGGTAGTACCATTGCATACAGATGTTACGCATATTTTCAGCTTTTCCCTGGCCATGATAGATACGTGAAATCAGTGCCAACTATTCTAATCAGTCCCTTAAGACATCATTACAAGCTCCTACAGTGGCACAGTAAAGCTTCAGCTAATAGATTCACTGTCTCTGAATTGGGGAAGTCTGTTCCTTGCTACTATGGGACAGGTTGGGGTTGTAGAGAGAACTGATATCTTCTAGATATTACTATGATAAAATTCACCGCTATTCCTAGCAAAAAAAAGGGAAAACTTTTGGGCACTTGCTATTGCCTCATGATATGCACACAGCATCACAGAGCCAACAGTGTTACTCTGTCTACTCTCAGGTTTACTTCAGGTGTGGAAAAATGATACAGAGCCAAAACTCGCAGGGTGTGTTGGTTATTTAGAAATGTACAAAAGCCATAGAAAAACCATCAGCACCTAAGCAGTGCGCTTGTAATATCTGAGTAGTTGATTTCTTTCCTCCTGTAGCAAACATCCAGCTCACAAGCCAGGGAGCCCAGGGTGAAACACTAAAGGAGAATTAACTATGAGTGTCCTTCTTCCTTAACAATACAGTGTTATAATTAGTACAGAGCAATAGCACCATCAAGCTCCAGCTGAACAATTACATCCCAGGAAATTCAACCAACAAGTATCATATTATAAACAGTCGCATCTGTGTGGTAACACAGAAGTATGCACCAGTGCCACCTAGCCACTCCCCAGTGTATGTCACTTCTAGTGCTAGGCAAACCATGAAACCATCATTTGTCAAATAATGTGTTTTACATGCTCGGAGAAATTTGTAGCACCAATTATTAAAGAAATTATATATTTATGACAAGCTTCTTGTAATCGATAAACTGAGAAAAATTAGTAGTGAAATCTATTAATTAAATGTTATCACATTGGCCATATAAACTGTAGAGAGCTAGCTGTTTACCCAATGGCCCTTCCATCGTCAAAGCTGTCCTGATGTGATGTCCAGAGAAAGTTAGAGAATCCAGCTGTCTGTGGAATAACTTTCAGAGACAAAAAACACAGAATTTCAAGGACTTTCCATTGAACTAAGCCAAATAGTAAGTACTAAAAAAGCTATTATCTCTAACTAGGGGCATTATGCGTTCTGAGAAAGCTGCAGTCTCAAAGTTACAAATATGCAGACCTCCAACCAAGCAAGAGTACTTTGTGTGTCTCAGTTTGATGGCAAAGAGAGTTCAATAAAAGAAACAGGCTTCCTAGTTTAAAACTTGTATCATGTCTAATATAATGACCAGGGTAAAAAGAACAGTAGTTAATGAGCCTTGGAGTCTCCCAGAGCAAAACCTAGGATCCGAGCAACCAGAATTTTAGGAAGATGTGCATTTCCATCAGGACTTTGTGCTTCAGCCTCACTTCTGCACGGAATGGTCATACTATGGCCAGAAAGACAGGACGTAAGAATCACTGGAATTAGGAGAATTTTTTCTTCCTCCAGTGTTACTGGAAGAGTTTTGGGAGCGCTAATGGCATCCTCAGCCCATTGCAGATAACAGGAAATCCCCTGTGCTTTCAAAGGCACTGGAATTTCATTCTTTGTAACAAATGAGAGATAAAGCTGGAGGAAAGGGGTAATATTTTAATTAGATCAACTGTCTGAAGTGCAGTTCTCATTGTCACTAGATGGTGCAGCAGAGTAGCTTTACTTTGGATCAGTTGCACTAGAACTTTGGAAAATATCATGCTAAGGTGGGTTTTTTGCAGGCAGAGCCCTCCATAAAATAGGTCTTTCTCTCAGGACTATTTCTGTTTGCAGTTTGAGCACTATGGTCTTCTCTAACTCTATTTGAAGCTGAAAGAAGATGCGGGCTACCTATGAGGACTAGCCTAATATTGCTTCATTTTAGCTAGCCGTGCCATAGCCAGAAACACATGACATCCTATTTATTTAGAAAGGCCTAGTGGTACAGTCGAGAACAAGAGCCTGAAATGTTACTTTCATCATGGGAAAGGTTAAAGAAAACTTGTGCAGATGATTTGTTGAGTTCACCAAATTTCACTCTTGAGCTGTATAGAGGGAAGTAAACCACAGATTATTTTAAGTATTTTTTGTGATTCAGAATGAAAAGTTTACATGACACTAACAAGAGATGTCTTTTTCCTCCTGTTCTCTTGTTTCTTCCTTTCCTCTTCATCATGCCAGGTGGAATAAAAAGCAAAGGGAGTGATGGAATCCAGTGCTGAGGTAAATCAGCTAGGAGTCTTTCTCATACTGCTCCTTATTCATAATATCAAATGATAAATTTCTTTTGAATTTCTCCCAGCAGCAGTTCAGTCCTTATCAGCAGTCCATTATCTGTCTAAAATCCATGGCTGACAATTTCTAGCCTGTACTTCATGTACTTATTGGTATAGCCCCTTCCACGCAGTAACAGGATATTTCTGCTGCTGCTTTATACATAGCAGTTTTACAGCTTTAACAATAAAAATGTCTTTCTGCTTTCAGGAAAAGGCCAATTCTACTATTAAAACAACATTTGATGTGCTCTTGATAAGAGAGCCTCATCAAAACATCCAATATTGGAGTTCAGGTTTGAATCAAAAGTATCAGATTGTCCTTATTGATTTGGACTATTGCTTGGGAACTAAATTGTCTAAGTTGGGAATACAGACAATTTTGGGATTTACAATTTGTTCTATAGTTTGAGCCTATCTCAAAAATAAAAAGAGACTATGCTTTGAAAGGTTAATGGCACATGTTCATCTCAACTGTGATTCTGAGAAGAGCTTCATGAGATCATTTTATTTTCACTTAGCAAATAATGAGAAAATTGCAATTTGGAGAACAGTATGAGAACTGTGCGGCTGTGTACTGAATTGTACTGGGCTAAGATTAAAAATGTGTACTTTACTTCTTTCCTCTAGGAGGTTTCCTGCCAGCTCTAAGACAGGATATGATTTTGGAGAGAGAGAAGTCAGATTCTTCTGCAGTCCAGGCAGACATTATTTAAAACCCTTGAGACAGAATAGTAAGAAACAGAAGTAACCAAAATAAGTCTAAGTGCTAGTTCTCAAATTGCTAAGTCTTCATATAGTAGAACTGATTATATACCACATTTTCATTACCTCAGTATATTCTATAATTTGTTCTGTGAGTTGAGCAAGTCAAAAGAAGGATATGGAAATTCACTGATGATGAGATGACTGGCAGCAAGCATGAAGCAAGACTCTCTCAGAGACTTGACATATTAGTTGAAGGGGTGAAACTTTTGAACTGTGATGACATCTGTCACAATTGGTGACTTATTGATTATTGACTGAAAAACAAATTAATGCCAGAAGACAATTACTCTGGAGCTCATACTTGGGTCAAATATTCTTGTGAACGGTGTATGTGTGACTGTACAAGTGAATGTTGATGCATATTTGGGCATGCAAGAGCACATTCTTCAAGCAAAGTTATGTCTTGCTCAGAAATGCAATGCAGTTAGGTATAAATGAAGACGTTAGGGTAGCAAGTGGGGTGACTACATTTTTCTGTTTATTTTCTAGAATAAAAGAATTACATTTTGAGCAACTCTTCTGAGTTCTGTAAAACTACAGCAAGCCAGTTTCTGCTAATAATAAAACAAGAGAAAGATTCTCAAATGACAATTCTAAATCCATGCCACTAAATCCACACTTATGTAAGCAATTAGGTAGTTTTCAAGATTTTTCTCTGTGTGTGTGTGTGTGTATAAGTGTATATTTACTATACACACACATATATACAGGTATATATATATTAAAATATGTGTTCCACCTGCAGGGGAAAGAAGGGAAGACATGGGAGAGCAACTGTTCAATATAACTGGGCATACTGAGCTGAGAGCTGAGTGATGGTGTGTATTTAGTTTTTAGAGTGCAAGTCGGGGAGTGAATGCATTTGGGATAGGAAATACAGTCCTGGCAAACTGAAGAGAATCTGATATATTTTTTAAGGATTTTGAAAACTTGTTTTATAGACTGTTTTGTCTTTATTTGGATACAGTTCTGCAGTGGTGAAGTGCGAAGACGCTGAACAGATCTGAGGATGATTGTACGTGGGTATTTTGGCCCATGTCATTCTCATGTGTCATCTTGAAATGTGAAGAAGAGCTTTGGAAAGGCAGCATGAGGAGGAAGGGAGATGCTAAGCTGTGCACCTGAGCTAGGAAGAAGAAATAAGAGTTGTCAGCAAATGATGTAACTGGGAGAGGATGGCTGGCATTGGATGAAGGTGGTGTCCTGGACATTTTGGCTGTATTGCAAGAGGGCTCAACCATGTGAAAGATTGTGTGACCAATTTAAATTTGTGCTTCGGGGCCCATTCAGATGTCACTGTGCTCCAGATAATATTATTAAAGGTCTCAGTCATCAGAGAGCAGAGAAGATGGGTATCAAAATGGAAAATTAGTATAGGCATTCACGTAATAAAATCCACTAATCCAATCATAACTACACAAGTGCTACATTCTGTTACCATCTGGAAAACAAGAGGTGTATCCCATGAGGCAGTCACAGAGGGCAATATTTTAAAGTAAATTCCATCACTTTGTATGTTAGAATGTTTAATTATGAGCAACCTTATATTCTAAACGTCACATTTTATCTCAGGAAATTAAAGGAGACACGTTTAAAAAAAGCAAAGGAAGGAAAAGTTTTTGAGCAATTACTTCCATTTTACTTAAGATCTTTTAAAATGCAGAATCTCTGCTAATAAATATTATACATGATCAGTTTTGAAGGGTTTCATTAGCTTTGTTTATCATTTAAGACACATTCCTCTGCAGTTTAGCCCCGAAGAAATTTTGTTTAACATGACGGAGGCTGCTAGAAATGGTACTAAACCAATACCACATCCACTACAACATCTTGCCATGGCAGAGTTGCTCTGGGTTACATGCTTTCAGATTTAAATTTCCAAAGTGAGTATGTTGTGCACTATTTTTATTGTGAGGCTTTTCCATAGCCTAATAAGTATCTCAGCCACAAAAAGCTTTGCTCATCTTCAGCCCTTTCTTGGTGCTGTCTCACTGCTCCCAGGTCCATCCTTCCCTTCTGCGTGGGCAGCTCTTCCGAAGTGTGTTTGTACAGCCCTGATCACCGGCCCACTTCATCACTGACACCACCACCACCAGGGATGAAATCCTGTGAAAGCCACGAGCGTGTGACCTGCGTAAGGAGTTGGGGAGGGCTCCTATGGGTTTGGTTGTGTCTTAAAGCTTCCGGCAGGTCACACGCAGGCTCTGTGAAGGGCTGCTTTCTCCCCTGGGTCACACCCATGCTCTGCAAAAGATTCTTTCCTGCTTTCCCACCCCTGCCTGCTATGAACGGCCACTGATCAGAGGAAGGACAATATCCAATACCTGACAAGCCTGAGAGTAATTTTTTTGCTCCTCCTCCAGCTCTGCCCTGCACACCTCCAGCTTTCATTCACTTCGGGAGGAGTCAATGGCAGTCGACGGCTTCCACCATTACCTGTACCATTTGGAATATTAACGATAATCAGTGTTGCAAGAGATAGCGAAGATGAAAAATGATACATGCTAGAGATGACCATTAATAGGATTGTTATTTTTTTTAGGTGTGACTCTTTGGGTTAGGACATTTGATCCCAGTATCAATAGCTTCTCTGTTCCCCGGGGCAAAAACTTAATGCTTTTGCTTTCTGAACTAGTCACTATTTATAATATGCGTACCCTTTATTACAATCATTTATTTTTTTCAACATTTTATGAGGTGTGCTTATTAAATGAAATGGTAAGTCTGGCACTGGCAAGTCTCTTGTGCACTTTTTTTTCGCATTTCCTTTCTTTTGGCAGGTCCATGAAAAGGGAGTAAGTTTCTGTGGGCTGTGCATGCTTTTCCACCCTTTTTCAGGATTTGTCACATCTCCTGGAAGGCCTTATAACTCACAAAACATGAATTTATATCCCAGCAATTTGCCAAGCCTTGTCAAATCCTAACATTTTTGTTGGCAACTATTTGCATCTCTCGGCTGAAAGGGAGTAACTTAGATCATCCAGTCACAATTCTGTTCTTTGGATACCTTTTGATGGTCGATGTGTTAGTTTTGATACATGGTTTAATCTCCGCTTGCAAGGGGCCGCCCACTATATTTCATGTCCTCACTCAGTGAATCTTTTGCAAAGTGGACATTCTGCTTCATCAGCTGATTTTCCAGTTTTACACGTCTGCACTTGCAGTCCCACTTCTCTCTGAAGAAAAATGATCTGAGAAAAAAACTTTAAAATTAAATAGAGGTAATGCTTCTTGCTTCTTTCAGATACAGTTCCTGTGTAAGGTACCGTTCCAGTGACCTCTACCATACTGTAAGGGAGACTGTACGATGAGCTGATCATGTGTTTATTTTTTTGGAAGATGCTTTTTCATCCTGTTTATTTTTAACTCATGTCTGTCTCCTTAGTGCAGTGACCACAAAACTTTGACTCTTGGGGTGTGGAATAGGAGAGTCATTTAAACCTTTGGGACAGGAATAAGTTTAAAGACAGGTTATTGTTCATTATAGCTCATTCAAACAGCTCTGAATGAGAGAATTTTTGATAGTTTTAAATTCCTAAAGAAGAAGTAATTCTCATCTTTTGCACTGAACAGAATTAGTGGTGAGAAAAGCAAGAGGATATGGGATTTCCTCAGGTAGGATCTGTGAAGAGAATATTTATTGGGTTTGCTTACTAGCTCCAATAGAAGTGAGAAATTTTAATAATAGGCAGCGCAACAGATGTTAGATCGCTACGTCTAGTCCTGCCATATGCTCTTTGTTATGAGTCATTCTGGATGCCATCCATCCCCGTACCAGCACTCGCTGGAAGCATCAATCTGTAGCAGGAAGACTGAACTGAGGCATATGCACAGGAACAGCTGGGGGGTCTGCCTATCTCCTCAGCCAGTTCAGAAGGGGGGGATGCAAGAGCCCGGCTGCGTTTACATTCACCGCCATCTATACATGACCTAGGCCATGCTGGGTCCCACTTAATTGGTACACAGCAAATGAGGAATCCACTTCTGGCAGTTATTTTTAGTCGTTCCCTGTGACATCTCGGGATAGCAGTAGAGTCTGACCTCCCTCTGAAATGAAGCACTCTTTGCCCTTTAGCACAGCGTTGCTTAAATTCATTTCAAGCATGAATGTATTCACCGGCCTCTGTCCGTGTCAGATTTTCAAGGGAAAATTAGGCTGGTACATAGTCACACTTAGTCATACAAGGAAACCATGGTTAAATTTGTACCCCAGATGGACTCTGTCCTTTTTTCTTCCTGTTTGAAAGCAAACACCCTGCCTTCTCATGCTCTAGTGCAGTCTTGTATATCAGCGGTGGGGGAGAGGAACAGATGCCAGAGGAGCTGGATGAATAGAAAGGACAGGCTGCTGCTACCTCTGACAAGGATCACCTCAGGGACAGCAAAACCAACTTTTGCTGGAAGACAACCATGAGTTTTTCTTTCAGTTTGAGGAAAACCTCACTAGCTGTTAAAAACCAAGCCATGCACTTTACAATTGGGAGTTATTTCAGCAATGAATCCCTGCATGAAGATGAGTGCAAATATTGAGCTGCCTCTCGTTCTCTCGCTGTCTCTCTTTTCTTTCCTTTAGCCTCCCCCACCCCAAGGAAAAAAAAGTCTCTTTTCAGCTGTGGATACATGTGTCTCTAGCTGCTCAGTGAGAATTAGTAATTGAGACATTCATCTGGTCGGAGCGAACAAATTGGCAAATCCCCGCGCACCTTTGCCATGGGAGGGCAGAGAAGGCCAGGCACGCAGCAGGAGGCGGGCAGCCCCAGTTGTCCCCAGGTCCCCGGGACTCCGGCATTCCGGGGCACAAGAAGAAGGAAGCTGTTGTGCAACAGAGGGGAAATGGGAAGTGATTTATTTTAAAGGATTTCATGCTTTGCTCCAGAAACCTGGCTAAAATTCTGATCTGCTTTTGAGAGAAAATCTCAAGATATTGCCATGGTAGCAATATTTTTGGTTGCCTAAACTAGCTTCCTGAGGACCCAACTGGCTTTAGTTCCTGGACGTATGTCTAAACTTCAGTGGAAGTGAGTCATATCTAGCTTTTTTTTTTTTTTTTGGTGGCAAATGTAATTTTTACTGCCTTGTGCCCTGCTGTGCTGGTTGCACAGCATTGCAATCCGATCCCTCGAGGTGCTGAGTGATTCTCTCAGCACCTACACATCAGCACGGCCTCTGCGCTCCATCCTGCACGGTACTCGTCTGGATAAGGCCTCTGATGTTTAAGTACGAGAGTAACACCATCACGTCACAGGACTGTTTAGATATTGCCATACAGTCCTGGTTCTGAGCATGCTTTAGCATGATGCAGAGTACCTGTGCACCTTCAGAAGTCCAGAGAAATATTTCTAATGAATTTAGTAGAATACATATTATAAGCATGGTGATTATTTTTTTTTCTTTCTAACAGATTCAGTTGTACCAAATTTTATATTAGGTTAGGGAATGTTACACTTCAACTATTCTCTGTGTGTGTGTATTAGATTTGCAATGTTTATTTTGGTATATGATCCAGAGATTTCACCCTCTGCATCCCTCTCACACGGTGCTGAAGCCAAACAATGAAAGTAGTTCTTTTAAAGTCACAATCTCCTTAGTGTTGTTTGCAACACAGATTTCTAATAGAGGGACATCAGTCTCCTAAACAGTCACCCTTTTTTTTCACAGGCACCAAATGGGGTATTTTCCAATGAGAGGTACATTTGCAAAAGACCCTTTTGCTAGAAAATGCCTATCTGTTAAAACGGGGTTTTTGTCCTATGAATAAGCAGCATTTGGAGGCAATGTTTACCAAGTCCAAGATGCGTTTTTTGGGAGAAAGACTATATAATAGCAAATGCATATGGTTTTATTACTGTAAATTAAACTACCATTTGGGTGAGTTATTGCAAATATGCAATCCAAAGGTAAAAGCTCATCTGGATGATTATGTATGTATGTATTTACACACCGCACTTTTGGTTCTCATTTTGGCAACTGTAGGCTGGACGGTTAATCTGGATATTTCCCACCCTGGCACTGGGACTTGTTCCCCCTTGTGGCAATAGCACATATGGAATTTTACGAGTCTGCTCTGTCTCTTCACTAATGGGCTTCACCTTTTACCCCCAAGAGCCGAGGATCTTGATTTTAAATCCAGGGTTTGCAGGTTCAGAGCTTGCAGGCAACCTAGCCAGGGGTGTTCTCATACAGGCCCAAAACCAGTAGCAGAAAAGCCAAGTAAAGAATCATTATTTTATCCCCCCACACTGTAATTCTTCTTCCATCTTCAGTGGATCTCAGTATCTCTTTCCAGTTTTTGTGATAATTGGTGAATCAAAATAATTCACAAAGAGAAATGTGCTATTTCCCAGAGACGGTGGTGTATTTAAGAGTATTTTTATGGTGGATGAGGTTTTGATGTGTCATCTTTGAAAATATGGGCAAATGGATGATTTCTTTGATCCAACAAAAACAGCCACAGAAAGAAAAGGATGCAAAATTCAGGGTGTTGCAAGTTCACTCTCAGAGCTAAGCTGTGGTCTCTCTATTTTACTATTGCCAAGAATGCATGCCAAGTCATTGAGGTTGACCACGTTTTATTACCTCTGTTTTTGCTATTCTACCTTATTCCTGAGACAAGTGGGAAAATTGTGTCTGAAAACTGTCTTTAAACCCTGGACTTCTAGATTGTACATCTTTAATGAATACTGGACGGGTTCCACTACTGTGCGCTGCTGTCTGGGCCTCGGCTTATTAGATACTGTTTTGAAATCCATAATTGTAACCAGGTTTGTGATGGGTCATATGCCCCTGTATACAAAAATTTCGGTCATCCTGATGGAGCTGCTATTTCAGAAGAAATCAACTAATCCAAGTCTAGTATTTGAATGCTTTTAGTTTTACTTGTTTTGGCCTTCCCTGTCCAAGGTGTGAAAAATGGCAATTTCTATATTTCTGGGAAATTAATTTTCGAGGTTGACTTTGGGCCAGTAACCTGAAGTGCTAACATAGTCCATATGTCTGACTAGTAAAGGTTGACTGAAAAGTATGAAAGTTCTAGCGAAAGTCCATTTTTCCTGCTCCTTTCGGTAATTTGCAGGATTCCATTATACTGACGATAATCCACGGTTATTCATGTCTGAGCACTGATCCCCAGTGAAGCTGGGATGAAGGTAAAATGCGTGGAATTTATTTTCTATAGGTGCTGCTTTTCATGCCGAGCAAAAGCTCAGTATTTCTAATTTGCTCTCCTGTAGCATTTGTCATCTTTCTGCCCCTCTCTCAAGATTATAATTCCCGCCCGGTATTTTCTTTTTAAACTACCTCTCATTTTAATACACATTTTGTGTTTTCTTAAAATAAATGCTGTCACACAGCTCTTCCACTTCCCTTATTGAGAAAACAGTAATACTCATATGATGGTGGAAAAAAATTGAGAGGGAGGGAGAGACAGAGAAAGGAAACAGAAATCATAACCAAAAAGTTCGCACTGATTATTGAAATAGTCAGTGTTCCCTTGGGCTGTGGGGAAGGGAAAGGCACTTTTACAGTGTCTTGGAATATTTTTCTTCTGCACAATTCTGACTTTTCACCACATATTCATGCTACAGTGAGAGAGAGGAAGAAAAGAAAAAGGACTCAGAGGTTTTACAGTAAGTATTTTCATTATCTTTCGTAGTGACACTTGCTGGTAACAAGTCCCAGGCAATATTACTGTTAAGGTTTTTAAAACTATGATTCTTGGTACTCCTATGTAAAATTATTTAACAAGCACATTATTTTAGTACTAATGGTTTCTCCTTCTCTGTGAAAATTTTGTAGCTTAAAACATGCGGTGTCACAGTGACACTTTTTAACGTAGAGTCATTACAATATTTAGGACAGTGTTATTACTAGCGGGAAATATTTATGTATTTGTAAAAGGCTTCAGTAAGCCTCGGGTCCCGTTTTCGGTGAGGTATTTAAAGGCAGAAAAGAGACAAATGAAGACAGTGAAAGACTTCAGTGAATAGCTTCTGTATGGTCAGGAGGGACTTCATGCAAGTATGGAGCATTTCCCTGGGCTAGAAATCCAAATCATAATCTGAGAACTACAATATTTTAAGAAATTCTGCCTGTCAGAGACTGCTTTTTTCTTTCTGAGCAGACTCAGGTTCAAATTAAATTGAAATCAGTCTTAAGAATCGTATTTATTTCACCGGACTTTGGATTTTCCGAAGACAAGTCACTGGCAAAAACTCCTTCAGATTTCACAGCACATAAAGGGGTGACGCCGTGGCGGCAGAGGCTGCAGAGGTGAGCTGTGGAGAACCAGCGGGGCAGAATCAGGCCCCAAGGTGGAGAGGGGAAGGACGGAGCAGCTTTCTCACCCGCAGCAAGGTACTGGGTACTGTTTGAAAAATCAACTGTATTTCTCTAACAGACTAAGAAATCCGCCATTAAAATGTTGTTCAATTTTAAGGTATAAGTAGCAGTAAGTTACTGAGCTCCCCTTATCAAAAAAAATACAAAGGCTTCCCCCTACGACTGCCAGATGACTACCTGAATTTGCAATTGTAGCATATTTCTCCTCTAAAACTGCTACCAATCTTCCAAATACAAGCAATAACTACATATGGACATGTTTAGCAAATCAGAAAGAAAAGATTGATTGCTGGGAAATGCTTTGTTTCCAATTATTTTCTTCATAAAAGCTAGAATTCCAGATAAACAGAGTAACAAAATCCCACTGGTTTATCTGTAAGTATACACTGACTTAGAAATGCTATTAAAATTGCTTATTTGAAAATCACCTAGCAGAGAAAACTGAAAACAAAAATCTTTTCATATTGATCTGCTTTGGAGTTACATTTAAGCATTTTTGTAGAGGAGTGCCATTGTGAGTGAAATATTTAGTGCTGCTTCCATCACAATTCTGCATTTTAGCTTGAATTCTTTTATTCTCTTTCTTACTAAATGAACCCGATTTTTCATGCTGACGACATACAAGACATATTTCTCATATCCAGTATATAAGGCACTTGCTAAATCAGCTCCTGAGGCACTAGCTAATTTTAAGCAGGGAGGCTAAGAGATACACCATTACTTATTACTTCTAATGTGTTTCTTAATATGCAACTTGTCATTTTCAGCCGTGATGCTGACTCAGCAGTAGGTTTATTTCCAGAATTACTAAAACAACTTTCCTCTCAGAGTAGCAAGGGACATATGGTTCACTGGTAGAGAACAGTGAAACAGAGAGAGGCCTTTTTCTATCTTTTAATATTAAAAAATAAACTAGTAAGAGTTCATAAAACAGTCCTGGAGAACTGCTGGGATACAAAAAAGTGGCAGTAGATCTCATATTTCAGAGACGGATTGAACATAACCATATTTAATTCAGGTTGCATCTTAAATGTATAGCTTGCATTATTTTACACATTTAACCAATGCTGCAAAACAAGATTTAGAGGGATCATTTTTTATTTGCTTATACCTACTTCACAAATGTCAGAATCAATCACTTTTTCAGACAGATGTTTTCTTACTCATATGCCACAGTAAAGTGACATTTTGTACATGTAAACTTTCTTTTGGTTCACAGCATTTATTGACTGCTCTTTCCCATCCCCAAGTTTCTGGGAACATTCAGGGACTAAGTACAGGATTCAGACATTTAGAGGGGGCTGTTTTAAAAAATACTGGAACATCATTTAGTTCCAAAGAGGACCTTTTTACTTAGGATATTTTTTCAGGGTTTTTTTTCTTCCTTTTCTAAAAAAGAAATATCTACCTTTCCATCATCATCAACAATATTTTAATAAAGAGCAGAGGAATGCATATTACTCCTCAGCTAATAAATCGGCACAAGAGTTTTGCTAAGTTAGTCATGTATTGATAAGCTTTTGTGCAGACTTCAACAGGTATATGCAGATTTGCACATAGATTGTATGTATAAAAGCCCCAAATTTGTAAGCTGTCATAAGAAAGGACTTTGTGTTTTCTACTGTCATGATTCTCAGCTAAGAGTAACCACAACACCTTTTCTGGGCACTTCAAACCCTTTCTGAACCAAGGAGAAAGCTGTAAAGAGAACCTCTCTCTTAAAGGGAGTAAAATCCTGTGGAACAGCATCTCCACCAGCAACTTTTCATAGCCAGCCACAAACTGCTATTCCAAGCCAGGGAAGGTCATAGAAGACTGCCTTTGCTAATGCTTTTAGATATCGCCAGCATCTCTCGCAAATGATTCCCAAATTGCACTGCTGGATTAGCTCGTCTTTACTCTATGTCTATTTTAATGTTATTGGAGCTCTCTGATGCCTGTGCATGGCACACTGAGGACATATGCTGTCCTTGAGCTAGGGTTGGAGTGAGGGGCTTACACTTCACAGCTTCAGCCACTCCTCTCAGATCAGCCTGTGAAGTCCCAGAGAGGTGTCTGTTCTCAGGGCTGCCCTGTTCAGGGTGGGTATGAAGCTCCTTAGGAACACAGAACATCAGCAAGACACGAACGATCCTTGTCGTGATCTCCTCCAGCTCTCTTGCTGCTTGGAGGATGCAACTGGAGGCAGAAGAAGCTGATGCTAGAGGAGAGAAAACCCACTGATGAAAACCAAGCTTCACAGCACCCTCTTCTTTGCCATCCCTTCTCCCTGACTCCTCGGATCTTGTTCCTCTGCTTGTGCTCCAAATGTTCCTGAACATCCAAATAGGGCTCCCACAAAATGTATTTAACATTTACAGTGAGCACCTTTCCTTCCTGGCAGATATGGACTTACTAACAGGAATCAAAACTTTCATCTTTTAAAACTTTTCTCTTGGTAGATAGGAAAATGCTAGATTTTGGGAGAGAAAAAAAAGCAGTTGTTCAGGCTCAAGTGTCCTCTTTATCTGTGCTATTGCCCCTTGCTGCCTCTGTGCTCCCTGTTTGCTAGCGACCCCTGACAAATACCATCCCTATTGAAGGGCTGGGGTCCCATACTGAAACTGTTTCAAGCCGTTTGCCCAAGCTGCCCGCTGGCTTTTCTTAGCCCACTTTCACCAGGGCTTTGTCATGACTTTCCATAGCACCTCTCAGCTGGAATATTTCCAAATTTAGTAGCTCAGGCCCTCACAATCAGAAAAGACCTTTAAACATCTATGGACCTCTTCACATCCAGAACAAAATGCAGTACCCAATTTGGACTCGGCCATCCCATGGAGACAACATGCTTCAGACTTTTCTCATCCTCAAAATCGCTTTATAGAATTAAGTCCAGCCCCTAACCACCGTAGAAAAAAGAGCAAGTGTAATGTATCTTGAATATTTAGGAGCTCTCAGAGCAAAGGGGGGACACGTAACTTCACAGATGTTCTCTGTAGTGTGTTTCTGCATTCCCTGCCCAAAGCAGCAGACCATCACTGATGCATCTTCATTAGGGAAGGATATTTTATTCACTCATATTAACAAACTACTGGAGTCAAGACAATCTGTAGCACTCATGTTTATGCAGAACAAGTTAAAAATGATGGAGTAATCAAGCATGGGGTTTGATCTATAATTTGAGCAAACATTTCAAACCAGCTTCCTTAATTGGACTTGGCCTCATGTTAATTGACTTAAGGTAAGTGAACAAATTGAGAAACACATGTTGCTAATGTGCAGAAGACAATGGGGTTGCAGGCGGGCAGGGTCTAGTAGCTTAAGAAATTATTAACCACTGACTGATCGCTTTTATTGGCCAGGCACGTGGGGAAGACGGTGGTCGCGCTGTACGCTCTCCTCTATGGCTATTTATGTCAGATATAAATTACTCAGTGCTAACATACACTGCCCATGTCAAGGAAAGCAACAGCACAGACATCATTTTGTTCATATGACTAATTTGAATTTGTAATCAGTGGTTTGGTTTTTTTTTAAATGGGTGATGTTAATGGTTCCTCCTCACCATCGCACAGTAAGGGTTCAATTTTGGTTTTGCCACAAGCATATTATGTGACGTAGGCAAAATATTTAATCCTGCCATAGTTTTGTTTGTACAAATAAGCTTTCCTACTCCAGGTGTCTTTTTTATTTATTGAGCATATATGATCTAAGTGGCAGGAGAGGGTTTTACTGTGCATACACATAAAAGAAAGTGTTCAGAATTGCAACAGATACTACTATAATCTGAATAAAAATGTATCGCTGTGCCTCTTCCTTGCATGTTTATCAACTGCATGTTTTGCACACAGAGAGTTTTCTGTTGTACATTCACGCAGTGTTCTTCTCTGTCACCTTCCCATTTTGACAGTCAATTGTTTATATGCTTGAACAATACATTAATAGAGATTCAGAAAGAAAACAGTTAGATGTTCACTGTTATCCCAGGATATTGTGTTCATTTTCTAATAAGTGCCTCTAGTGCACTGGGGTCCCTAATCAATGTAAATATTGTTTAAGATGAACGTTGCAGTGGGCATACCATGGAGCCAGACCACCAGCAGAGCATTAAACAAGGACAGATGTGAATGCCAGGATAAAAATGAAGACATTCCTGAAGTGTAAGTATGTTACTTGTAATAATCTGTTTATAGGAAATGGTCATGAAAAGGAAAAAAAACAAACAAAAAAAACCCAAAAAACTTCTGGAAAATAAGAATACCAAATAAAGTCATTATGTGGAGATACTGCAGTTGTACGTTTGCTAAAATAGCTAACTGAAAGTGCGTGATATTCTGGTATCTTGAATAATTAATATCTTATAAACTTAATCTTGTATGAATCTTAATGACTTTACAAAGGTTTAATCACTTTGGTGGTTATCTGTACAGGAGCAAAATGCATGTTTTTATTTTATACACACGGTTTTCTCTCAGAGGTAGTATCTTTTATAAGATTGGAGGATCTAATTAGGATAACAGACAAATATACGCTGTCTCACAAGTCATTCTAGGAGAAGCAATGAGAGAGATAAACCTCTTCTAGTTCTAATAATTTATAAAGATCATCTGATTCCTACTTCTTGCTTACTGGATTCATGTTGATTAATTCACTAGCTGCCAATTTCCATGAGCAGCCATGCAGCATGTCTCCTACTGATATTTAAACACCAGTTTGTTCCTTGCTGGCTTTGTAGTCAGGCTGCTCTCTGCATTGCCCTGATTTGGAGATTACTGGTGACATTTGCAAGGGATTTGGAGCCCCATCACACTGACTATTCATGGTACTTGTACACATACTGCCTGCCCCTGCTAGGGCAGGGAAGGTGGCAGTGCCTGCTGCTCTGGAGCTGGCAATGGCACAGGCTGACCCACGTGGGGCAAGCAGAGGCAGGAATCCCCTCTGGGGTAGGTAGGCAGGATCGGGGATCCCTTCTGGAGGAGGGGAGGGCCAGAGAGAGAAGTCCCCCAGGGGAAGCGGGGAGCGGGAGCACGTCAACTGATGGGGTGGTTTGGAAATATGACTGCCATTATTTCTCCAGGATGCCAGGGAGGATGCAGTCCTCTCCATTTGCTGTGGAGAATGGGATCTCAGAGGTTCTCATATGACCAAGACTTATTTTCAGAGTGCTCAGTCCTCAGCGACAGCCAGAGCTGGAAGGTCTCAGCCCCTAACTGGCCACTGAGAGCTGAAACATCTACTAGGTGGGAGTCTCTTAACAGTCTTTGGCCCAAAAGCTGTAGCTTTGATCTATATAACTGTGAATGCAACAGATTAATTTAAAGTAAGCCATGATGTTTGATAGCTGGGTGGATATCAGGTTGTCATTACTGCAGACTTCTTGGTAGGAGTCTGATTTAGCTTCAATATTGATTTCTCAAATAGTGATGGCAGAGAATCTGTTGGAACTAGCATATTGGATTACTGTCTAAGCCAACAATGATTTAGAACTGAGTTGATTAAACAGTACAGTTTGGGATAGGTCAGCAGACTTTATTGTTCATTGTTTTCCATTTTGTAGTAAAATCAACTACGATAGCAGTCTTCTAAAATGTGATTAGCACAAACACTATTGTTGTTTGACATGGTGTATCAGATATAATGATTTCCATCCCAGGTCTACAGCTTTTCTTTTTTACATTCTTGATTGTATAATTGAAAGCAGCAGCTTTATCTTTCTTCTGCCTTTGGTGGAAGTCATTCAATAAATAGTACCAACTACATTACAGCTTAGAAACAGTCTGATGTAAAAGGCACTGCATTTCACTAGCTCTTGCTCAATGCAGGAATACTCTGTACTGAACCAAGGTATTACATTAACTTTTAAGAAAACAACTGGAAGTATGCAGAGCGCGTGTCAATCTTGAAAGCACCATGTAGGCTGCAGAAAAATCACTTAATGCCTGAGTTATCCTGTATATCTGTATCACCCTGCTGGGTGGTTATTCATGTCAAGTATAGGGTTTAATATTAAGAGCAGTCACTGCACTAAAAGGAAAAATATGTTTACTGCTTTCAGAATTTATTTTGCATTTGCCCAAAAGCCTAATCCTACTGACATGGGTTGTTTTGCCAAAATTTAGAGAATGCAGGACTGAACCCTAAAAATGACTCACTGTTAGAAAAATACACCCCTTTCCTGAAAAACACATACTTATGTTTGACCATATGCATGCGAATATTTCCATGACTACAGAGGATATTGATTGGTCCCTGTGGGACTACTCGTGTGTATAAATGCTTGAAGGATGAAGTTCTAATTTTGCTCAATATCAGAGCTAATTGCTGTAGATACTAATGACAAAAACTGGAGGTTGTCTCCTAGTTGTGGTAGCTGAGGATGTTCCATGAATTTTCTTCATGAGGTGATTTATTACACATTCACTTTTTTAAAACAGTCCAAATACAGTCAGTAACTATTTATACAATTAAATTTAACAACTATGAAATACGTGTTATGGTTCCAGTTTGAAACATATTCCTAATAGCTAGTTTTATATATGATGGACCACCAGGAAGCTGTCATCAGAAGAATACTGTACTCTTTTTATACATTCTCTACATTTCTTTTTACTTAATAGACTGTTTAATAATACTATAGTCAAAACTGAACAATAGAGATTAATGATTTGATGTAAGAATACTTCAAGGTAAAAATTAAACATGTATAACATTCCAGCTGGTGATATACTATAGAAAGGTCTCAAGCATGTAAAGAAGAGTTTAAGAACTGCTTTAGAAAATCAACATGTATAGAGAAAATGTGAAGGGTGTGTATCATGAAGTATATCACCAGGCAAATTTTTTCTTTTCATGGGAAAGGTACTATAGAGACCACACAAAGAACAAAAAAAAAACCAAAACAAAAAAAAAAAAAACCAACCCAAACCTGTTATTTCAAGGAAATCTTCAGAGCTAAAAGAGAGATTAAAAAGTGACCTAACCATAAAATAATAAATGGTGTGAGGGGAAGATGCATTTTACTTATTCTTTTCTCAGTTATTCTTGCGCGTGAAAATTTCTGTGTCACAGACACTGCATGAAACAGCAATGGCATATTTTTCCTTAATGCTCTTGATTTACTGGGCTCATAAAATGTAAGACCAGAAGCTATTCTTAATATGGATTCATTCTACCACTAACGCATACAGGCTGTTTTTTGTCTTCGTGTTAATGCAAGAGAACCGTACTCAGTCTATTTGTAAAACAGTATAAATGTTGCCTGCGAATGGGAAAAATAATTGAGTAAGAGTTTGCAGCATCAGTCGCCAGATAATCTGCTTGCATTTGTTGTTTCAGTGTAATCCCTTGAAAACACGTTCACAAGGAAGAAACGAGGGACCAGGGAAAGTCCATTTCAAAAGCATCCCTGTGCAGGTGGGGGGACAGTTCCAGCTCCTGCAGAAGTGCCGTTGCTGCTATTTTCAGCATCAGCCAAAGCTTAATTTCTCCTCCTTGGCCAACATCTCCGGCTCGGTGGGCAGCAGCGGTGTAGGTATGGCTCTGCTTCTCTCTCCCAGCTGGGACACACCAGCCCAGCAGCCACTGCCTGTGTCTGGCACCAGCCCTGGGCTTCCTCACCCAGCACTGCCCAAAGATGCTCCCCACCACCCATGGGCACCCCACAAAATAGCCAAGCAAAACCCCTTTCTCTTGAATCAACAGCAAAAGGCCACCGAGCTCCACGGGGATGGAAATGGTCCTTACTGTGGCTTTTGGCTTTGCAGCCACTTCCAGTAGGCAGCACGGGTCCTCTGGCAGCAGAAGCCAGCTGATACACTAAACTATGCTAAAGTAGTGTTTAGAGAAATAGTAATTACTAACATCCTCTCTCAGTCAAGCTGACACTAACCAGGCCTACTGCTAGGTGTGTGTATATACATACTCACACTCAATAGATAAATAGATACGTGCATATATCCCAGGAAAAATATCTCTCAGTAAGGTGACGAGGTGTTACTTTAAATCAAGTACTTGACACTAATAAAAACAATGTATTCGACCATAAGATCTCACATACTGACTGGCTACGAGGTAAGTCAGTGTTAAGCAAACCTTTATTTTCTGCACCCTCTGTTGTTTTTTTCTGTATCACAAGTATTCTTTGCATCTTACCAGACGTTTATAAACAGACCCTTGAAAATGTAAACTTATATATTGTTTGCTTGAAATGAATATAATCAAAGGAAATACAGTGGAAATTTGGCACGAATTGCATGCATTAGTGTTCTGTGGTTTTCAAATGGCCCAAAATGCTGACAATTTTACTTAAAGACTATCTATCATTACTTCCTCCCTTCTCATAAGGGATTTTACTATGCAAACTGTTTTGTCTGATTTTTTTTGAAGAATTACAAGTGGGAGGTAAAATCATCGAAGGTATCCACATGACTTGAGAGATTACCAAACTAACTAGGATGTCAAAGTACCCTTTGCAGAGAGGCAAAGGCTCATTAACTATTTAGATGTTTTGAAAATTTTATCTAATGCTTTTACCCAACAAATTTCCCTATGATTTTTGAAAGACTATCAATCAAATCAGCAGCAAATAATTCACCATCTCTTAATAGTAGACAAATGTTAATTTATAATAAACACATGTGTATAACAAAATACCATTTGATGATTTGATGAAGTGGTCAAAGAGTAATTAGGAAAAAAATTCTTACTAGGCCACCTTATTGCCTACAACTATTTGTTGTTATTCTTATTAGTAGAAAAATCAAGTACTGGCAGTTAATATAAACCATGCACAAGCAAAAATGTTGATAGCTACCTTAGAGATACCATCAATAGAATTGTTTCTGGCATCGTATTTGTTTCTGGCAGCATTTGTTAGAATATTGATTTTTGTAGAGGAAAAACAGTGAATTATTTTACAGAGACAGAATTAATTTAAAAAACACATCTGACTGAAAAGATCTTGTTTTCTGTGAACTTGATTTTGCTCTCACTCAATACTCAATCCTGAAAGATGCCGAACAGCCAACCTCCATTTCAGCAAAATACTTAAATGCAGATTTAACTTTAATCCTATCAATTTTACTGAAACCACACATTTACCAATGTCAGAGAGAAACTTCAGCAGAACTACATGTTAAAAGTGAGAAACTCAGTATTCACTGCAGTTTGCTCAGAGGGGAGTAACAGCCCTCCTTCATAATTAGCATTTGAGTTAATTCTGGTCAAAAAGAACTAGAAAGCAGTATTTTCCTACTGTTCTTTCTTTGGATGTTTCTTTGTGTTTCCAGTAACACTTTTAGGACCTATTCCTGCAAATATTTTTCTACATGAGTAACTCAACTCCTCTGATAAATACTATTGAATTCACTAGGGCTAGATTCAAAATCAAAGTTACTTATCTGGGCAAATGCATGCAAGACAAGGCTGTTAGGCAGCTCCCCATGACAGTAGAGAAGAGAAAAATATGCTTGTGGGACTAAGGCCTGGAGGATTGGGCCCATAGCCAGTGACATTATAATTTTTTTTTTAATAACGAGGAAAACCCACGCATGAGTGAAACCATATGGAAAACTGAGTTAAGGTGAGGAGGTTTTAAATAATGCTTATTTATCATTTTGAAAGAAAAAAAATCCTGTTCCTGCCTATTGCATTTTATACTTTAAATGTAGGGACTGACTCTTTGGCCAAAATTCCCCTCCTTGTCAGGGGGAAAATTATCTGCTTAGACTGCTGCAGGATCAGGCCCTGAAAAGTTGTTACAAGCTTATTGGCAAAGCTTGCTCACTTCCACCTCTCTCTTATTTTCTGTTTTTCCTATCCCTGCACAGGAAGAAAATGAAAAGTTAAGCTAAAATACATTAACTAATATCTGTTTATTAATTGGAGAATTCAACTTATCCTTTTTGCCATTCATCTGAAATTAATTAAGTGTGTAGAATTACAAGGTGGGTGTACCACAGGCAGCAGTCCAGGCTCAAGTTAATCAAAAGAGCACATGTTGAATGCATACAATTTAGTTAAGGTTAATCCAGTGAAGATGATCCCTTGCTGGTCCTAATTACTCTAGGTGATAGATTGTGGAATGAGAAAATAGGAAGGAAGGGAAATTTTGTCCTGCTGGTCTACCAGGATTTTCTAATTAAATTTAGTAGGCTGTGCACAGGAGCAAATAGTTTCAATTTAAAGAGAAGACCACACTCCAAGGCTGCTTGTCTGAAATGAATGTCAGGAACTTGGAACTAGTGCAGTTAGGTATCATGCCTTAAAAACAGTAAAGTTAAAGCTGGTCATTGTGCCTCTACAAGCTTTCACGCTACAGAGAGCACTGCGTCTCTCTGAGCACTTCAGACAATGTAAATGTTTTGTTGGAATTGTGATGCTGCTATTTAGCTCCTGAGAAAAGGTAATGACACATTAGAACAGGCCTAGTCTGTTACTTCATTACCTTCACCCGAGGACCAAATAGCAGTAGGACAGAGCTAATTTGCCATAGAAATATATCAGTGTTGTATTAGCTAGAGCCTTTTCATTTAATCTTCTTTTATTATGTCAATCCCAAAGAAAATGAAGGTGTTTCTAAGACCCTTTGATTTCATGCTCTGTGTTCATTATCTCATTAAGCTACTTTTTCTCTGTGCTTGTCCTTTGTTTCAGCTTTCAAGGAATCTTATGAAAAGCTTTCATTTTCTCCGGGCATATGCATATAAAAGTTGTCAAATAATTTGCCCTATTTTTCAGGTTGGTGATATATTTCTGCTCAAGTGGAGGTATCTGTTTCTGATTTATTAACATTTGATCCCCTGGTTTCCTGCCATTGATCAAGACTAATACTCAGCTCAGCTGATGAGTTTTATATGAAATCTGATATTGCAGGAAGAGAGAAAAGTTAGTACCATTTTTAATATTTTTCTATTTCAGGTTTTCCAGGACCACAACATGCACACAAAATACCTAACAATATTAGGCAGTATTTATTTTTAACCGTGTTTCCCTGGGATAAAAATTTTTGGAAGTAAAACAAGTATTTATCAATAGAACAGATGTTTGCTCGGTGTCATTCACATCCTGTAAACTGTATATACATTTACACCCTACCGCCAAAACATGGTTTTACCCTACTACTGACCGTCTGTCTGCCATTCAATCTCTAGTTAAGTCACGGTCAATAAGGTCAACTCTTTGGCAACATCTGTATTTGATCAGTTCACACAAAATAGGAGCCTTCCTAATGCCTGACTACCCTGAAGTATTTTAAGAGGCAGCATATTACAATAGTTGATTCACCACTGCTGCAGACTCTGCACTTGGAAGATTTTGCCTCCTCTGAGGAACTGAAATGTGAAGACTAAAATCCTTTCTAGCAAAATAAATCTCTGAAATGAGCAGGTTTAGCAGTGGCATAGTTTCTAGACTGACAAGAAGCATTTAGCAGTTTCTCTCCCGGAGTCCCCGGTCCCTCAGTGTAGGGATTTGGCTTTGCGATATTTTATATTTTAACCCTGTTCTGCACACAGATTATGTTTAAAGCATGCTTAGTTTGTTGCAAAGATGAGCAATAAAGTCAGAGGAAAAAACTATCTGCAATTTTACTTCAAAAACCAACAGCGAGGATTAATGCAGCCAATTGTTTCTTGTTGGTGTTTCCACGCTCAGCACAGGCAGTACTTTCAGCAAGTCAGTGTACTTTCCTCCAGATGGGTGAATGCAAATTCTTCCCTCAAAGAAAGCAAAATATTCTGGGTGGAAGCCTGGCCCCACTGAAGGTGATGGAAAATACACTGGCGAGACTGAGAGAGACAGGATTTAACCTGATGTTACCACTGCGTTATTTCAACGTTGGGAGCTATCTTAAAGTACAAGGTTAGAGATTTGATTCTAAGCGCAGTCGGACTGGTACCACTTTATTGATGTTCCCAGTTTTAGAGCAAATGAGAATAAAATCTGGCCTCTGGGAATGGGATCATGAGACGTGTTCTTTTTCTTTTAATGTTTGCTTTAGGAACAAAACGTTTGAGTCTTGGGAAACTCAGAAGATCTAAACCACTGGCCTCTGATGCCCTTATGTTTTGGCATAGCGAGATTTGGAGCTGACTACAGATGATCATACATTGATAAATAATGCCGTCAATGCTCCGATTATACTGCTGGTCTTCCTGGTTATGTTCAACACCAAGAAAAGCCTGAACACTGAAATGGTTTCTCTCTGCTGGGTCTTGGCAAAACTTGGGTAGGGCAGCAAAAGCATGGCAGCATCCCACCACCAGCCACAGGGTTTAGAAGGGAGCGGTCCTTAAAATGGGACCAGGCTGAGCAGTGCAATGGACAAGGGGTCACTGTGAGATTTTTTGGGACACACCTAATGAGAAGATGGCTTTTTGAAAGATTTTTTATGGTGGGGGTTTGGTTCACAAAAGCTGCTGCTGAGAAATGAATGGGTTGGTTTGTTTTTTTCAAAAATAATCCCTTTTTGTTTACTTTCTGTCATGCTGAATTTTTGATGGAAACATTTCACTAAAAAATATAGCAAGGAGCAGTTCAACTAGTTCAAATGAAAGGGGCTGGGAACAGTTAGGATAAAATTTGAAAGCACCTTGAAGCAGTGAAATCAATGCATTACCTGAGTCTGTTTTCTGTGTAATTTTAGTTCTCTCAAGAGCCCTGGAAACCTCAGAGGAAGCTTGCCCTGGGTGCACGGGCTTGGTTTGGGGCCTGTTCACAAACAGCAAATTCAAAACCAAACTAAATATTGGGGATGATGGAACGGCTGGTGTGAGCTGCTGTACCTATCCTGGCACACAGCAGAAAATGTAGTTGAAGTCTTATCCCTCCCTTTAGTACTACTTGTATAGCACTGGTAGGATTTTCTAATACTTATTACGGTGTGTTAAATATACCTTAGGTTTCCCCATCCTATTGTTTTGTCCTGTAAAGCTGCCTTAATAGTTCTGTTTTAAGAATACAATATTACATCTGTTCTGAATTTCTTTATTAGGGGTAAGGGGGAAATCATTCTACCATGGCCATGAGTTTCAGTAGCACAACATTTTGATCCTTTAAAAGATGAGGGAGAAGTAGCCTGAGATCCTCTTCTGATTAGTTAGAAAAAAACCAAAGGCTTACAAGTATTTCAGGATTGTCTTCTCAGAGTAAAGGAAACATAGTTTTTTTGACTTGGATGATGGACTGTTACTGAAATATAAATATTAAATAAAATTAGGTTTGTAATGAAACTGGGCAGAAGCCTAATGACAAATTAGCTGCAGTCAAGGCAACTGCCATCAAAGCCAATAGCGATCTAGACTTTTACTTCATTAAAACCTGTGTCCAGTTCTGGTCAGGTTCAGCTGGTTGTTATCTCTGCAACTGATTGCTGCATCGGGCTCCAAGCCTCGGGGGACTTCACCTTGGAGTTGGGAATGTGTGGAAACCAGATGACTCATCACACAAGAGATTTCCTCTACAAAATATCCCAAAATCAGTTGTCTGAGAAAATAAGGCAGTTTTCAGTATATAAAATTCATTGGAGTATTGACAGACTGTCTCCTGAGGTCTCTTTCTTGAAATACTTTCAGATTGGCCTGATTGATTGGATAAAAATTGACTCTAAAAGTGAGAGATTGTAGAGAGATGCTAATGGAGGCTGGAAAATGGACAAGCTGACAGTTTGTGTCACATAGAGGATATTTCCTAGGTTTTCTTGAACATTTCCAATAAAGCAGAGGGAGAGAGAGGGTGCTGGACAATTTTAATCACAAAGAAAGAAGTCACAGGTAGTACTACAGCCCTATTTTCAGAGTCCTTATTCCCATACATCTGAAGGAGCTGGAAGCATCAATGAAAACAGAGATAATAGAAGTAGAAGTAGAGTGATTAAAAATATAGAGCTGGAAAATAACAGTGACATTCATGGGAAAATGTAACCCAGTACACCCAGGGAAACGTAATTTGAAACACAGACATTCAAAGGAAGAGAGAATCCTAGAAAGCAGCAATGCTGAAGGAGACCTCAGGGTCAAATTAGACATGAATTTGCAATACGATCTAACAGCATGACCAGCCAGTGCAGTTGTGCTGTAGAGAGAGGCGTATCTGGGAACATGAAGGTCATCCTCTTTCCCGATGTGGCTCTGACTGCACCAGGAGATGGGTCTCTGGTCACTGGGAAGGAATTGGAAACCGGGGAGAGCTAAGGAAGGAGGAGAGAGTGGTCTGACACAGAGTGTTTATGGGCAGAAATGCAATAAAAACACCCACTCAGCACTTTCCTAAGGCTTCAGGCGCTGCATAAGTACCTTTGCACGATCTGAAACGTTTGGGGGTGATTGCAGTTTGCCTTCTCCCCGTGCTCAGAACCACCCCGATGTGAGCTGCAAGGAGTCTCACTGCCCAAGACTTAGAAAGTCAGCAGATTTCAGTCTTGGTGCCCTCAGCTGGCCGCTCACGGTGGCTGGGAGCCCGCAGATGCCCACGCCATGGGAAGGCTTGGCAGGGACCTGCAGAAGCTGGCCCCGACAAAGCAAAGGTGCAAATCGCAGCTCGGTGGCGTTTACAGGCTGGTGGGAGGAGGTGCTGCTGCTCTCCTTGCAGAGGATGCCCTCCTTGCCCCAGCAGTCACCAGGAAGATGTAGGCCATATGCTGCTCAGCCGGAGGGAGATCAGCTCTCCTACCACTCAGGACCATCACGCTGGGCTGAGGGCATGGGCCACCCCACACACCCCTTCTGCGTTGCTCCCCCAATGCCCCCGCATTGCCACCACGGAGGCAGCAGGAGCTGGGAGGAGCGAGGGACCGTGTGAGCAGGGGGCCTGAGGCTGAGCCCGGGCACCGGGGAGGCATCCCAGCTCCCAGCCCCCACGCCATGGCTGAAATGCATTTCACATTGACGAACTGGTTAAACATCATGATCGTGGGGAGCAGAAACCTAAATTCAAGGCTGTTCCCTTCCACGCTCCCCCAATAACTGTTCCATGAATAAATGGGGGAAAAAAGGTTTAAATTCTTGAGTCAGCATGCAAACCTGTACCTCTCGGGACAACGGCATCTAAAATGGCTCATCAGTTTGCAGCTGTTGATAAACATTTGGAGCCATATGCTCTGGTCTGGTTGAGTGACTCTGGTGAAAGGCAGGTGCACCGGGAAAGTGAGCATGGAGAACTATCACCTCATGCACGGAGAACTACCACCTTCACCCCTCCCTTACCCTGCGTCTCTCCAGTCACCACTTTGCTCTCCTAGAGGAACTTGGCGAAGCCCTCTGACTGCAATCACTCTTCCTAGATCGCTCCGGCAGCGGCAACGTAACGCCTTGTCACATTGCCTTCCTGCGGGCAGGCTGCCCCGGCCGGGGAGAGGGACAGCACAGCTTTCCCTGGGAGCCACAAAGCTGGCTTGAAAGCTCGGTGGAGCAGCAGGGCGCTGTCACGAGGGCCAGACCATGGTTTGTAGCATCTTGCATGAGGAAAAACACCGTACTCAGAAATGTGGGTTTTTTCTGTTGTTGGAAGTTTTAAAATGTTTGTTTTTCAAAAGCATTCTGTCAAAGAACCTACAATAGAATAAAGACACTCGGTACTTTTAATCTGGTTTTGCTTCTTGCTTTCTGGTGCCTTTATCTCTATCAGTAGCAGACATTTGGCTATTATGCAGAAAAAAATTTGAAATTCAACTAGGAATGCTAGTTGCTAACTAAAGCCCATGTATGAAATTGCAAATGACAGTTTATAAGGTCAAAAATCTTTTTCTTCAATATGACTACAGAGGTCCGAAATGTAAGTTTAGACATGCAAAATATAAAATTCTAATACTGTCTATCAAAAATTTTCCATATAGATGAGTGGATGATGTTTGCATATACGGAAGCATAAATAATATCCATCAGAAACCACTGAGGTTAACAGAATTCCAAAGGAGGCTACATATTTTAGGTCACTGAGGTCTGGTGAGAGGAATTATTGTGGGTTGACTTTCATTTTGTTTTCGTTATTAAGAAAAAAGTTAACAGTTTGAAGCCAAGCTGCAGCATGAAAAGATTTTTTATGTGCAGCCAAGTTATTAAGATGGTGAAGTAATATTTTGTCCAGTAGATGGCCAATTATCTGTTAGCGCAAACTGAAAAAAAAGTTAGAAAAATCTTTTTCTTGCCTTGCCTTCCCTCCCCTCCCCTTCCCAAATAATGTTTTGTGCCAGGTCCTCCCTCCAGCAAAATGCATTCACGTACAACCCTGGGTGTGGCCAACAGCATAATTTGGCAAAAGCTCTGTAAATTACAGCTATTTCTCCACTTACTCCATCTTTCTCCAAGCTCATGAAAAAGTTAATTAGGTGATTGTGCATCAAATTCAATGTTTTGAATGCTGTTTTTTCCAGTGGCAGATGATTTTTATCTAGGGAATATAATAGCTAGTAGACGGGAGAAGAATGGCCAGCTATTATCAGTTTCTACACAAGTGGTATATCCTATGATTGTCTGACAAATTTAATTAGGATAATTCACCAGAAGACTAATTAAAAACCCAAAATAGTTTGCACTAGGTCCACCAGTTTTAATCTCTTAGAGATCACATTTCATTCTGTCAAGCAACAGTATTTAACTAAATTAAACGAAATCCCACTCCATTACTGCTGAACTGAAAAAACCTTAGCCCAGTTTATTTTTCTGCTGTGCAGGCAGAGTCCTAACTCGGCTCTGCAATGCCTGTTCTGGAAAGCAATGTCCAAAAACTCTCCAAATAACATTTTGCACTGAGTTTGAGCAGCTGAAGGACAATAGAGAAGCAGAAAGGAATAAGAGGATTGCAGACACCTAGTTCTTCCCAAGGGCTGTGCAAACACAAGCTTGTTGCACCCCAGAAATGATGCAGACATAAATGAGCACTGTTGCAAGAATGGTGTTACTGGTAGTTCTTTCTGCTTTTCCTTTCATCTAAGACCTAGATCTGCAGATTAAGTTGCCCTTTAGGCTCAGTCCCCCGTGCACGCAGGGCTGCAATCACAGCTCTTGCCCCACTGTGTCATGGGCAGTTCGGGTCAGCACAGGGGTGGCTCCTTCTCTTGGGGGCTCTGCGGGTTTCGGCTGGCTTGAATTGGCGATCTGTGCCCTGGGTTTTGGGGGCCTCTGGGCAAAGTGTGTCCTATTAGCCAGGGAGGCACATCGCTGGGTAAGAACCAAACCCTTTTCTCCCTCCGAATCTACTGAATTGCTTTTCACAGAGCTGGACTTTGGGAGGGGGTACAGTGACCCAGCTGCAGTGGCCAGGGGAGCCGGGTGCTCCCCGCCCTGGGGGTGGTGGGGACAGTCAGGGTGGGCTCCTGGCACTCACCCAGCGCCAGAGGCATGGCACAGCCCAGTGCCCTAGCAGAGCCCCATCGTGTTTCCAGCAGCCAACGTGGTGAAGGGGACAGCTCTTCCTCCCACAGAAGATCCACAGGGGCAAGGTGCTTCATAAGGTAAAAAATGCAATGAGCGCATACCAAGTTTTGGAATCTAGTTAATTTTAGCTACTATCCTAACTGCCGAGTCTCCTGCTAATTCCCGTGGTATTCCCAATGCCATCTTCTGCAAATTACCCTGTGTGAACTACTCTGCCTGGGCCCTTTTGACTTTAATGAGGTGCTGCACAAGGAGAAAGGTCACACTTCACAGAGCAGTCACAAGCCGGGGCACGAGGGACAGCTCACGAGTGTGATTTTTTTTTCCTTCTTTGGTTGCAGGGAGGCAGGAGAGTGTCACTGTGGAGGCCACGTAATGGACTGAACGTGACGTATCGTCATGCACCACATGAGTGGAGGAAAAAAGTAACTTCTCTCTAATGCCAGAGAGAAGCATAACATTAATTAAAGACAGCATCTTTCTAACTTGTTTTCACCCTCCATGAAATGGGAATAAGATATCCACCATATCGTTGGTGATATAAAGGTTATTTCCCTGATATTTGCAAAGGGTTTTCTGATCCTCATTTAGAAGGTTTTGGAGATGTTGCAGTTGGTTTACTTCAACTCTGTGTTTATAAGCCGGAGTACTTTTTCTTCTTTCTTGTACCATCTGGGACACAAACAGCATGTCAAAGAAAAGAACTGTGAAGTTTTTTAAAGTGAAAATCTCATGAGTTTTGAACTGTTGTCAAGACTTTCAAGGCCCACACTGCCAAATCAGGGTTTTTAATATATTCCCTTAAGGTGTACATTTTTATTTTGATATACAGATGCCATTAAGTCACTCCTTCTGCAATAAACACCCCGTTGTCCTTGAAGTACAACCCATGTAGACCACTGTGGGAGTGTGGCCACTCCACAGCCTCCTCATCTAGGTCCCTCCATCCCCCTGTTGCAGAGGGGTGAGAATGGTCCCCCCGTCTCCGGTCTTGCTTTGGGCCCCCGGCTGGCTCTAGAGAGGAGTGTGGCTTCAGGCACACGTTCAATGCCTTTTCCCACCAAAGGACCAAACCTCAACTCCAAGCCCTTTTGCAAAGAGGAGCTTGTATTTTTATTCATGGTATATTGCTGGGAAATCATCTCTGAAGTAAGCAACTTGGTGAGAAACACATGGTCAGACAATATCAGGAGCAAAAGCCAGATATGCCGTGCAGTGGGGTCAAGGGTCAGGGTTTGAAGGGGGACCCTCATTAGCTGACTTGCATATTTTTAAAAGTCTGTCTCCAAATGCTTTACCAGTACATCTAAACCTTTTCCATAGTGTGAGATATTTTATGATAAAGAGGAATTTGTAGCCTTCCTTCCCACCAGCCGTAAGCAAAAGGGGAGTTTGTCATGGTCTGTTAGAGCCCCAGTGGGGTGACTGCTGTTTAATGGGGATTACAGCATCGGATACCTGCTTGCCAGAGGAAACTGTGCCAGGAGAGAGCCTGTCTCCACAGCCAACTTGGGAGCGTAAGGGCTTTCAAATTGTCTGTTGTTGCTTTTGAACCTGTGTTTGTTCCTCGCTATTTTGCAGTCATGTCATTTTGGAATTGACTCCTTTCGTTGAACTGACTCCTTTTTCAGAATATTGGTGACAATATTAGCCGGTAGATGATGAGATTATTAGGGGCATTGTCACAGGATCGATCGCCAGATTTTGTCAAATGTTAGAAAAAATTGTCGGGGGCAATTATGCTGCCTGGGTTGTTTTGTCTCCTTAGCAGCCTGTTTTCCTTTGATTCACTTTTCATACTGAAGTTCCTCTTTCCTGTGCAAACCTTCATTTGAGTTGTTTAAAGCATTTCTCTTATTTGTTTTTTCCCTGCACATTAGCTCAGGAAACATTGCAGTTCTTGATAGACTGTTTTTTCTGTCTCCAGAGGTTTCTTTTGAAAATCAGGAGGAAAATAATCTCCTGCCTTCCTGGTATATTCTGAAAGTACCGACTTTTCAGAGATTACTTAGGATATGCTTTTTATTAATAGGATCAGGAGAGGCAGCTTCCTAATGATTAGAATTTGTGGTTTTATCAGAAAGCATTGTTCTCACTAAAATCTCTATAATAGCATGCTAAATTATAAAAACATTAATTAAATCATTAGATAAATGGACATTAATCCTCCAGCTATGTGTAATGCACCCTTTGATATACCCTGCTTAGGAGCTTTAGGTCTGTCCAGCATTTCCTTTTCCCCAAGTATATTATTTTTTCGATAATTAATGCAGGTATTTTGCTGTGTTTCGTCAGTGTTACTGTAGGAGAATAAGGTTCTAGTTGAGTGGAAGTCACTAAAAGAGCCAGTTTCCAGGGCATGAAACCCTTTCATTTAAAGGGGCAAAGGTCAACTCAACAAGAAGTTCAGTCATGCCAAAAGCAGGACAAGTGTATCCCCCGGGAGAGAGCGAGCGAGAGGGAGCGGGAGAACGTCGCAGCGCGGAATTCCCTGCCTGGGGAAGGTGTTTCGGCCTGGAGCGGGTTGTGGGTAGTGATGGATGACCAGAGCCTACTGGATTTTCTTCATCAATGCTAATCTTTGGCAAGCATGGAAATAGTCGTTAAATCATCTTATAACCATAAAGCAGTTCATATCCCGCTTCTGGACTTTCTAGTGCGTGTTCTCTAATTAAAACCAGGGAAATTTGTAATGCTAGTCACAACAACATATCATTACTGTATTTTTTCAGATGTCTCCAATCAATAACAATATCGGAGGTCACACAAATTCCAGTGTGTGTATTTTGAAATCATTCATATTTTTTGTTGGTTTGCAGTATTAAAGAAAGCACATGTGCGGTGCTTAGTGCAGAATTATTAGATGATCTGGAGAGAAAGAGGAAGAGTGACATTAATGGGATTTGTTTTTATAAAAACTTGAGGGATTTCTGTTTGTTCACCTGGTGCTACTTTGCCTTCCACCTGTCAGCATCATCTGAAAGAAAGTGTGTAAGCATGCATGCGTGTGTCTGTATGTATATATGGGATCAGGAGAAACGGAACAAGATGACAGTACTCCATCGGGCTGCATCATCCAAAGTGCATGCATTAAAAAAGAAAAGTTATTTCAGAGATTTCACCCACTTTTTCTTCTAATGAATACAGCAACGTAAGTATATTATGAATTGAAGAAGCAGAAAACTGTGTAGCACTATGTACTATTTTTATGTCCTTTACACGGCATTTGCACTTAATATGGGATACTTGACTTGATTATGCAAAGGTGAACAATAAACACCTCCACGCAATGTAGGCTGTGGCAATATGATTTTTATGAAGGTGTTACAAAGGTTTTAAGTAGGGCTGACTGCAGATTGCAAATGTGATTGATGGTTGTGGGTGCAAGACGTATTCACAGATAATGTGAGTAGCTGATTATATGTTCTCATTTCCTATTGAGTGCAGGCTGCTTCTCTGGGACATACTCCTTTTGGCTGTTTTAGAGGTTTCTCTTGAGGAAAGACCCCTATGATAGCCCAGAAAACTGAGTCAGAGCTTGGTGGTAGGAAAATGCTGATAGATAACCTTAGACCATCACCTTAAGATTTTACAGTACTTTGAGACATTTTATACCACGACCAAGCGTTTGGAGATTTATTTCACTTTTGTTAATCACCCAAAAGTGTGAATGCTCATTCCGCGGTTTATATGACCAGACCTATACTGCCTTGGTCTGGATATTGGTCCTAAAACACCATGGAAACAGACTTTCTGGGAGATTTTTTGGTCATAACCCATTCTGCCTCAAGTTTTTCCATCTCACAATCAGCCATTAACCAGCCAGCCAGTTATTATTAAAACAAAAACTCTCCCCTTTTAGTCCAAACACCAACAATATCACCTGGTAACATTCAGCAGACTTCGACTGTAACCTGCCAGTGCATTCCTGTTGTGTAATGCATTCACACATTCCCAGCAGATTTTAATTTGCTCTAGCAGTGCCTAGACTAATTCACACACAGCATATTGTAATGCAAATGGAATGGTTAAAATAGATCACTCGTCTCTCTTCCATCTCAATTTCAGTCTAATGTATCATTGCAGCTTATTCTGTAAACTGTTGAAGCCATCTTCATTCAACTGTAAACTAAAGAGACTAGATGTCTATCAGACGAAACCAAAACAGTTCTTGATTAATCACAACCTCTTGACCTAATGAGTGATAGCTGTGTTAAAAATGTTGTCATTATCTAAATGGAGTACCCAAACGTCCTGCAGATCCTAAGCAAATTGACTCTCTTCTATTTATAAACAACACTGGAAGATGAACTCCTGGGTTTATACTGGAAAAGGGACATCATTCATTTTTATCCAACATACCTGCTTTTAGTGATATTACCCACACACGTGGGTTTTAGAAAATCTTAACAACTGAAGTGGTTTATATGCTTTTAAGACTAATTTTGAGGTTTATGTGTACATTCATCACACTGGAGCTGGGTGCTCAGTATCTACCTAAAATGCATAGTATTAATAGTACATGCTAAAGTTCCTTCTTAGGCTTTCTGTTCAATGCTAAACATCATTAGCACTAGATATGGAATTCTGCCTTTCCAGGGTTTGTATATATGTTATTTGCTGTGCTGAGGGCATTTTTCCAACATGTAAAATGCGCATCTCTTTGTGTGCATGACAAAGTGATGAATCTTTGAAAAGCCAGTTTTTACAGCTACATATTGCCAGTTTTTTGATTAATAATCTGGTCACGTGCAAGTTAAGATGCTGTTATAGAAAAAATCAAATGATGTACAGATTTTTTTTCCTCTTGCTTTTAAAATATTGGCTGTTTCTTTCTACATGTTGTTCCAAGGAAGCCTTGAGAGAGAAGAGGCCTGGATTGCACATGTCCCTAATGATTTACAATTCTTCTTTTCCAACAGATGCCTATTTGTTATGATATTACTTTTAATTCCTAGCAGGTATAGTAGTTCTTATTCCTATTAAAAAAAAAAAAAAAGAAAAGAAAAGAGATTAGTGTATAGTTAGTTCTTGTGCTGAGTTTAAATATTAGGTCAGTCACAAGTTTCTGTTTTGGAAAATAATTGCAACATAATGTAACTAAAAAATCCCTGTCGGTAAAATGAACGGCAAAATCCGTTCTACAGTTGTAAATTATAGGTGCTATTCATTGTGGGGTGAACAAAAAGCATTAAATAGCAAAGGCAGGAAGCCTTCCTCAGCCTGCGTGGAGCGCATGGTTAGATCTGCTGGTATGGGCAGGGTCCCAGAGCAGGGCAGGTAGGTGTGTTGTGCCCCTCCGCCCCGTGGCTGCCACGGCTTGTTGTACCAGCCCTGGGGGCAATCCCGCTGTGCAGCCCGGGCTTGGGATTGGCTTTCTGGGGGAAGATGCTCTGAAGTGAGCTACAGCATCCTCCATCCCACCACCACCAGTGTGCAGTCCTGAGTCAGCAGGAGCACCAGGATTTAAAGCCTCTCTCTCACCTGGCAGTGGAGTTAGAGATTAACACCTCGCCAGGACCCATCCACAGGCTGCAGAAGACTTTCCTATTTCTCCCTGATACTCTTTTACGTGCCCAAGGATTGCGTTAGCTTTTTTGCCATTGTCCTGAGGCTGCCTGTTGAGGCAATTATCCACGATGACCCCATAATCCTCCTTTGAGTTGTTGCTTTGCAGGATAAAATCTCTCATCCTCTAAGAAGAGACTGTATTCCTCAGTCTCTCATTTAATACCTGGCATTTAGATGTATGAAAACACACCCTGTCAGATCATGACCATTTAATCAAATGATCCATGTCACCCTGCAACAGTAATTTTTCCTTCTCAGTATTTTTTGCCTCACAGATCTCTAAATCCTGTGCAGATTTTACCGGCAAGGACTGGATGACACTGTTCAGACCTTTCATATAAATACCAAATAGTGCGGAACCAAGAGCTGGTCCCGCTGGAATCTCCCTGGGAACATTGTCTGATACTTCCTTATTATCAGCGACACTTCAGACACATCTGCAATCCTGTCTTTAATTAATGTAGCCTGTGCTTTTTAATCCTAATGTCACGTGACACTAAATCAAATGCCTTGGAGACGTCAAAGTATACTATAACAATGCAGTTGTCTTTTGTAAGTAGAAGTAATTTTACAAAGACAGGAAAAAGAAATAACTTCATCTGATGGGGCCAAATTTCCATGAGACCATAACAAATAATGTTAGTCTTATTTTTGTCCTTAATTCTTTATTGAACCACAGTGGATCATTCCACTCTTTCATTAATGATAACTCATCTAAAATTCCTCAGGCCTAAAAGCATCTGTCTAGTTGCTCTAATATTTCAGTTGTTCTAATATTGAATATTTCCAGTCTTCTGGACTCCTGAAATACTTGCCGCATCCAAGTTCTTTACGTGGTTATAAGGAATTTAGTCAGTGCTTCCTGGCTAGTGGTGTACCAGGAAGTTTGACTGAATGATCTGAAAGTCCCTTCCGACCATAATTTCTATGAAATCTTTGAAGCTGACTTTGGCAATATTACAGAGGAAATCTGTAAGGAATGATGAACCATTCTTGACCAAAACTTTTCACTGTGCTTGTGCCTGCAGCATGAGGAAGCAAAACTGTGTTCCTTGGGATTTTACTTTCACCATAGACATTCCTTGCAGCCGAATCTATTCTTCATAACCTTTCCACAGCATCACCAGAATTACCAAGGCAAGAGTGGATTTTATGTGATTTGTTATACTAGCCTTACAGGCAAAATTAAGTTTCATGGAAAACTAGTTTCCTGAGGTGCATTGTTTTATGCTATCAGCGTAATAACATGCTCACACTGCTCAAACTCTAATGGTGTTCATTTTGTGTTACAGTATTGTTCCCTTTTGTTTACCATTGCAACATATGAATTAACAGAAAAGAGAAAGAGTTAATTGCTTGTTCAGAAATGAAATTAATTGCTCCTACTTTTTTGTTATTTGTATCGTGATACATAGGCTATCAATATAATATTATATATGCTATATGTAACATAATTTATGTCATATGATTATATATATGCAAATATATAAAATACATATTATACACATATAAAACATAATATATTAGATCTATTAGCTACTCTAAGGATGTATTGATGCTGCTATCCATAGTGTGTCTGAAGCTTGAAGATATTTTCCTGACCAAGCTGTGACCAGGTAGGTCAGCGAAGGGCAGAAGCTTCTGCATGGACTTTGCAAGACTACCAAGTTCTCCACAGAACTATTCAGCTACTGATGTACATACTGGTATGAATTCAGTACTGCTTAGCTTATACGGGACAAGCTGTTGCAGTATAGAAGTGTAAAGCTGTTTTGCCAGGGTCCATTGTCAGGGGCAGTGGACTGCTTATCTGCACTGATTTAACCAACCCTTATGGCCTGATGCTTTCATGAGCTGTGCTTGCCCCCAAGAAGGCTCCTCCTGAAACTCAGCTCAAGTTCTAACATTTCAGGCTAATAGATGGGCTGACATCTGGTCCCCATTTTTACAATCTGCTATTAACCAAGCCAACAGAAACCTCCCTGGATCAGTGAATTTCATGTTGAATCAGTAGTAGATAATTTCTATAGGTACCATGGTGACCACACCATGGTGGCATAATGGTGACCACACCTCACGTGGCATAATGTGTCTAGTATTGATTATACCTATCGCAATGCACTGGAAAATACGTTGCTTTGCATTGTTTTGCTGAATCCTCATGTACACTAAATTAACTAGTCCAAGATGAAGAAGTACTAATATTCAGATTGTGTTGCAGAAAAAGAAAAATTACCCACATAAGGTAAAAACTCTACTCACTGGGAGTACACAGAGTGTATTGCTGAGAGAGCTGTTAAACAACGACAGCTGAGTCCCAAAGCACCCGTCTCTTCAGCAAGCTGCTCAGGCCCTGTCTCTGGTAGCACAGATAGGACAGCTGCTCAAAGCAGGCTCCATGGAGCTGAGTCCCTCTTTGCTAAGTAGTAACCCAGTCACTCTAAACCTCTGTGGAGCCCAGAGCTGAGATACCCCGGCACTCTGTGTGACTCCTATGGGCTAGGTAAATGAAACTGGCCACAGCCTGCTTGCTCGCTGTCCTCGGGAGGAAGCAGCCTGGGCTGGCTTGAACCCATGCCACTGAACTCCCCTCCTCCCTGCCACGCAAGCCATGTTTCCCCAGAAGGGCCTCATTTCCAGAAAACACCTCTCACCAAAGCACTTCCCTGTACCAAGGCTGGGCATTGCCTGGGCACTGGCCCAAAAAGCCTGGACCAATCCTGTGCTCCAACACATTTTGGAAAAGTGGTTGAGCCCTAAATCTAACAGATGAGCTGTAAGGTCTAACCAGGCTTATTAGCCCTGTCTCACAGTTGGCCATATTGGGCTTGTGTTGACGCTAAAGTTCATCTAGTTTCTGCACTGTGCTCCTTGGGTCGCCAGGCTGAAGGAGTCCTGGTTATCTCAGGTGTTGCACCAGACCTAAGTTAGCTCTTTGAGAAGCCCATTCAGGATATGAAGTGCTTGGAAATGTCTGAGTCAATGGATTTTCAGGAGCTATCTTTGATCCAGCAGGGCCAATGATGGGTTAAATTAACATGGGCACATGCTGAATATATTTGGAAATGTAGAAAGCACAGTGTTCTCCAGGCCTCTGAGATCCAGGAGTGTTGTGTGGAAGACTTGATGGCTTCTGCACAAAGTTGCCTTGAGACTCCAGGATTTAACAGTTCAATCTTCAGTCTACATGAAAGAGGCTATTTTGCTGGGGCATCTGTGCCGGTGGACCGCTTTCCCACAGGTGAGTTAGCTCCATGCAGAACCATCTCTGGAGCCTCTCCACACATAAAGCAGTTGATCTGCAGCCCAGATAAATCTCTGAAAAATAATCAAGAGTCGATCATACTCTGATTCTTTGTAACTGATGTTTAACTGATGCAAGAATATAAAAGAATATCACTCCCACTTGTCAATGTATAAATCCAGAGGAAATCCACTTCTTCAAGTGGAATTAGAAGACAGCTTACAGTTTCTTCACAGAAGCAGAGTTGGGAGAGTAGATCCTCTAGACATTTAGCTCCACTTTAGCTCCATGATTTGTCTGATGGAAATAACAGTTCAGGTGCAGACAGTGGGGGTGGAGGGAAGTTATGTTCTCTATTACCTACACATCTCTAATTTCAAGCTCCAATTTTTGGAAGTAAAATAATTTGCCCCCCACATGGTATCTGCTTCTGGAACTTATTATCTGCTTTGTTAAGTTCAGATGGCATTCAGATAAGGATAATTTAATTAGACATCTTAGTAATCATACATGCATACTTACTGCCACAGCAGGGGGTGGCTTCTTCAAAACAAAACCCTTCACATATTACTTAGGACAGCATGTTTTCCCTGAAAGATTTCACGTTGTGTGCATGTATGTGTATATCTTCCCCTTTTTCTCAAGAGTTCATATCACATGGTGTTTCCCCTTTGAAGATTTTCATGTTGTTTGGGAATATCCCTACCTAGAAAAACTTCCTGTGCTTAGGAGGTGTTCCTTTGAGAAAATGCTCATTTTACACTGATGCTCCACTTTGAAGACAGTGATAACATCGGGGGGTTGCCTCCGAAGCAGAAATTTTCTCAAGCCTGGGAGGATATTTCCCTGAGATTGAGGGGCATACATGCAGATGATATTTCTTTGGGAATCTGCCCGTTGCAGAGGTGTCCTCACTCACTCCATGCTGCTTTGCAGTTTACAGTCTCATCATATTTTCCATCTGAAAATCCAGGGAGAAGAGCATGTTTACAATAGTTCCATGAGGAATAGCTTGAGAAAGTGTTTAGTGGGAGAGGTCCAAAAGTAAGTGGGAAACGGGTTTATGGCTGTGTGCTGCTGTTCTCATATTTGCAGATCTGCTTCAAACTCTGTCTGGCAATTAGAATCAAGCTGATGTCCAACAGACGAACTAATTAAAATAAAAGAAAATTTGTATGACTTAGTTCTGCTGAACTTTGGGGAGATTAAAAAAATGGAATTTAAAGTGAAATCCAGCTTCTGCAAATAGCCCATACTTTGCAAAACAGCCAAAATAAAACCTTTCTGTAAACTTTCCTATCATTTTGAGTGCTCAAAATCTGTATTTGAATTTGAGGCTGCAGTCAATATCTGGGTGAAAGAGCAAACGTGTTGCACTGTAAACTTCATAAAAGCAATTGTATAAACTTGAAACAACTTATTCAGGAGAAAATGGCTTGCAAAAGAAGCACAAGTGAAAATATTTAGGTTTGGCTGAAGTAGCTATGAGCTTGATCATTATATGTATACCATGCAAGTAAATAGCTTGTGGGTGGGTCTAAAGCCAATGTGAACCTTTATGTGGAAAATACTGCCTATGCGGGTATGGAAAATAGCCCACTTAAACTATAATTATACTGGATATGTGCAAATAAAACCTGAATAAAACACCCATGTAGAAAGCGTATTTCTTTTATATTTCTCTGGGTATGTTCTATGTTATTCTCACAGTCTTAGGGCAGACAGGATTCTACTGTATTCATATTAATAGCTTGGAAGTAAACAGCATACAAAGAAGTAAAGTATCTTCTTAAAATACACATACAAAATAACAGTGGAAGAAAAAAAGATGTGCAACTGAAGTTAGATCAGATCTAACAGACTGTTACAACTTGTTGATTCACTTTGCTGAGTAGGAGGCTTGGCTGGAATTGCTGACTCCTTTTTTAAACAAGTCAGCAAGATATTATTTGAAAGAGAGACACTGGTGCTTTGGAAAATCTATTATTTTTTCTTACAATTGTTTTGGGGATGGCATTAAACCTGTTAAGTTTCTCTGCAGTAGCCAGTTGGGGTAATGGGGCTGAACTCAAGAAATATGGGAACTGGGGAGGTTTCATTTTCGATTCTCCCTTCTCACATCCCTCCTGCTCCCAGTGCTCCCACAGCAGGATGAGAAGAGACCTGGTGGAGTATTCTCTGTACTGGCTCTGCTTTGGTTTTAGCATCTCTTGGGCTGTGGAAATCCACATCTGTGATCTTACAGCAATTTCTGGCTGTGACACACAGCGGCTCAAATAGACTGTGCAAACTTGTTCTGTTAGCTTTCGTAGCGCATGATCAGACCCTTACCTACAAGTCAAGACTGACTCTGACTTGTGCTAGGATTTGCATGAGGTTTACGGAGAACAGAAAAATCATGTCATGAATTTGGTGCAAACTTGTCAGGTTATAGGTCAGACCTCTCAGCTGTACTGCTGAGCTGCGCTTGTCCAAGTGATGCAAGTCTCACATGGGGCATGACCAGCGTTAACTAGCTGCCACTACACAGCAAGCATGGAAACCAGGGATGGGAAACCTCCCTAAGGTAACTAGCTTTACGACACTGCTTCCATTTTACTGTTACCTCTTGGTGTCACGCTAACGTCTGAAGGCAAAGCTATTAAGCATGCAGGAGCAGAAGTTAGTACTTGCAGGACGCACCCTATACAATTTTAAAGAAATAATCTCACGTCCACTGCAGCACAATGCTGTCAGCCTCCAGTTTCATCCTCATTCTGCAACGAAGCAAAGGTGTTATCCTCCGCATGAATGATAAAAAAGGATGCACAATGTATCTGGGCAATTCTAACAGTGTCAAATACTGACATGACCAAGCAGGAGGCAAGCTGTGGATGAATAATATCTTATGAAATGCACTACTTGGTTGGCTAGTAGAGACCCTAGAGTCATTAGCATCCATAACGGCACTGGTTTTATGGTACTCAAGCCATTGCAGAAATAGAAACTGACATGCTAGTCCTTTCATAGAAAACTACTATAGTTCATTCAATGATTAGTTCCCCTTTTCAGTCAGTGCAATATTCCTTCTCACCTTTCTCAGATTTTGTGGAGGGTACTGACATCTCATGCATAGAGTCCTTAGATCATTGCCTGTTCTCTGCTATCTGTGAGGACATCTCTACTGGAACCATGTTTTGCTTTTATTGCTGCCCGAATCTTTATTTCTTATCTTCATCTGCAACTTTTAAAAACACTTAACACCACATGGTACCTGGGGACTGATAGTACAGACATTTCACACTAATATCCATTTGTTGCATTTAATTTTTGCACCAGTCCCGAGAAGTTCTGTCTCACAGATTACAGAGGATTTAGGATCTTGTCTACTGCCTGGTGCAATAACCACACTTTCTTATGGAACATGCTAAGCTTTTGTGCAGACATTGCCAATACTGTGGCTTCCATGTGTTTGGGAGATGCACGCTCCATGCTAAGCAAATGGTAGTTCATGGGGTGAGCACCAGTGGGCAGATTTAGAGAAGGTGTTTGCGTCAGGGCCCATGTCACTCACACTATGTCACTGGATAAAGTTAAATAACTTCCTTTTTGAAAAAGATGCCATGTGTCATTCTTGTTTATGAAAAAAAATTGAATAGTTTACCTAGAGTGAATTCCACATTGAAATCTTTAAAGTCTAGGTATCTTCCTCGGACTTTTGATCGAACTGACAAAATGATGACTGAGGCAAATATTCTGGCCTGGCCTGTTCAGTAGGCAAAGATAAGTCATCCTAATGCTCCTTCCTGACCTTAAAGTTTGCTAACGTGCTTGTATTTATCGCAAAGCAATATGTGGGATCAGTCAGAAGCTAAAGGGGAAGAATTTACAGGCGAAGTCAGGAAAGTGGTAGCTCATAGGAAGAATGAAAAAATCTTGGAGTGAGGATGACTATGGCAAAACAGAAACCAGCGAGGTGTGTGTAGGAAATGTGATGCAGACAGCTTTTATATTGGGTTTGTAAATGGGTGATGGAAATGTTAGTCTCATGGAGGAGACAGAATGTTCCTTTTTCCCTTTACAGCCCATTCTTCCCTCAAAACACAGGAAGAAAGTGCTTAGGAGAAGGAGAAAGAATTGTGGTTGTAAAGAAAGTGATTAGGCAAGAACAGGGCACTGAATTCAGCATGGAGGACTCCACTCAACTCTTTGAAGTTATACAGACATAGGGTAGCAGCAGTGAATCAAACCCAAGCAGAGGCAGCCTTCTCAATATTGCAGTTTAACATTCTTGTGTGGTTGCTACTGGTTCCAGATGGCAATTAGATATTGGAACAGAGTAACAGGGCTTCTGCTTGTCCAGCAGAAACCAACTGAAGGATTTTAAGGGGAACTTGTATTTCTACTGAAGTAAGTATGAATTCTGGCAGTTAGAGCAACAGACGCATATGCTTTGCTAGTGTAAATTGGCAACACTCTGATGGAGCTACAGCAATTCACACCAGCTGAGATTCTGACCTATTATAGTAGATTTATACAATAACCACCTCCTCGTGCCAAAGATTTCAGTATTTCAGAGGTGGTAATATTGTTGGCCGATCCATGGACAAGAAAAATGAGGAAGAGAAACTACAACTTGCAAGAAAAAAATTGTCCCAAAGGTCAGTTCTTGGAAGCAAAGTAAACTTGCTTTCAAAAGGAAATCAAAGGCATGGGCCAAAAAAAGGACCTATTCATCTGAACTTTCTGACTTGCTTTTGGTCTTTCTTCAAAGGCAAAAAAGTTAATGTAAAAGCTGATATCTTCTCTTCTGGTTTGTTCTGGCTCTTGTGCCACACCCTTCATTAGCAGGATCAAATTGCTATCCAGTAGCACATTAAAGCAATGTATCATGTGTAGTTCTTGCCCTCTTTCTCTCCCTAGGAAGAAGTTGTGCATAGATTTGCGTAAAAAAACTTTTTTGATATTTTATTATGTGTTTAGTAGAGAAGTAAGATTGGGGGAGTTTCTTTTGCACTTGGAAGAGAAGTTAAAAAGTATGTGGGATTTTCTGGTGTAACAAGCATTCCTTCCAGTCTTAGACTGGTTTCCAAAAGATCTGTCCCCCACCAACAGGTTAATTCCTCTGTACCTTCTTTTCGATACTGTCAAAAACCTAAAAAAAATGAAGATCCAAATATGGACTAAGCTATTCAAGATGCATGAGCTCAGGAGAAAGTCATCAGGAAAATGGTCAGCTTTACAATCAGCGCCCTAAAAGCTGGGTCCTGCCAGTTTCATTTGGAGAAAGGTGATGGCCCCATAAGGAGTATCTTCACTGAAACTGGTGGCAGCAGTTAGGTGGGTAATAAATCCACAATTTGTGGACCTTCTTGCCACTGTTGGTACATGAGTCCTCAACACCCATGAATCTGCAGATGGCTATATTTCCAAAATGAAACTTCCCTGAACACAGAAAGGCTAACCCAGAATCATCCAAGCCGTGACGGCACTAAGCAGTCCGACACCTGTCTCACCCTTAAGCCTCATCAGTATTTACAATAGGTCGCTATTCTTACCTGAAGGATGCTTTCAAATAGGCAGCTGAATACTCATACTGAACTATATAATCATTTCACCCATGAAATAGCAGATTGAGAATTTAAATCCTTTCTCAGGTGCTTTGAACCCATGAGTTGCAGAAAGGTTTTAAAATACGAGGCAAGAGGGCGTTCCTGGATTCAAGGTCTCCTTCCACTGACTTTTTCACTTCGCCACCATAAACATTAATTAATCCATACATGGAGGCAACCTGTCACTTATTGGATAGGGTACTTTTCAATGTGGGAAGAGTATCTTACCTAGAGCAGCAGCTCTGACCCAGGTCTCCTCACCTTCCTCAAGGAGTCACTTAGCCACCAGACTATAGAGTCATGTCCTTTCTCTTCCTCAATCATTTATATTTAATATTTTAAACAAATTGGAGCAGCCTTCTCCAGAAGAAATTACAGTATTCCACCTACAGATACCTTACAGATCATACCAAGGGCAGTCTACTGGGAGTGAAGATCATCTTAGGCAGAGAGGTAATAATCTATATCTCCTGTACTTCAGGGAACTGCTTAAACTTCCTTTTGGGAAGGAAATAGAGGCTCTGTTGCTATCACTTTATCCAGCCACATTTGGGGAGCGAGGGCCATTATGGTCACCTCACACCAGGGGAGGTTCAGGACTGAGCATCCTCACCTGAGATGGGAGCCTGCATCCCACACATGGCCTTGGCAGGGGTTTCAGCTGGGCACCAGCCTGTTCCCTGCTGATGGGGGTAGCTTTTGTGAAACCTGGTGGTAAGCACTTGGGTCTACACAGGCACTGTTGAGGAGTTTCAGCCCTTAATAACAGACAATGCATTTTTCCAGATAGCAACATGCCTAAATACATGATCATATCAAGCTGGGAAAAATGTTGCAAGATATTATCTTTTCCCAGTGACAGCATTATCTAATAGACTTTGTTGCACAAACAACAAAAGCTATTTTTAAACAAGCAAAAACTAGCTTCTGCCACTGAGATGCACTCCCACTTTCAGTTTTTCGGCATCCTGTGGCAACAAGTTCCACTGGTTAACTGTTTGTTGTGCATTTGTTTTTTAAATATAGTGGAAATATTTCTGTTTTCCCAGTTCTTGTCTTCCCAGGATGGGAAGAAGGACCTTGAATTTAATGCTGACACAGACAGCTCCCCACCACCCCAGCAATGCATAGTATTCAGGATTCAAGGTTTAGGCTTTTTTACAGATTTGTATACAGCATTTTCTACCTTGTTTTTTATTCCTTTCTCGATGATTTCTAATATTCTACTTGGTTCTCTGCAGCTGCTTAGCACCGAGCTGATATTTTCATTGAACTGCCCACAAGAACTACCAGATCTCTTTCCGAGTGGTAATAGCTAATCTAGAGCTCATAACTGAGTGTGTGCAATTAGGGTTCCTCGCCCCATGCGTATTACTTTGTATTTGTCTTTCATAAGCACTGCTATTACACCATCATCATCTATCAACCCTACAAAGTCTCTGGCAGAATTTCTGCATCTAACGCTGACATTTGAAAAAAAAAGATTTTATTACTACTTTTTTATGCCTTTAGTGTGTTGTTCCTTACAATCATTTTCACCAGCTTTATTATGAGTTACCATTTGACTTGCTAAAGTTTATGTTCTTTTCTATTTTCCTCATTGCTCCATGTGAGCTCTGCTGTTCGAAGGATTTCTTTTTACCCCAATTAGCTGCCCTTACTATATTATATAGTCATGCTGCCTTTTTTGTGTGGTCCTTTAAGGTTTGGTTTCTGAGGGTTTTTTTGGATACATAATGTACAATTACTCTGAGACTTTAATAGTGTGTATAAACATGGGATCTGCAAATTTTTATTCTTTTGGTTGCTCCTTTTAAATTCCATTTTAACAAGATTTCTCATTTTTATGTACTTCCCCCTTCTGAAATTACAATTTTGGCTGTTTGCTCCTGTAGGAATGTTGATTTCAAGTCCTTTATGGTCATTCTTATAGACTGATCCTTCATTTTGAAGCAGGCCCCATGTATTGTTTAGGCCTAAATAAAAAATTGCTTCTTCCCCCACAGATTAGCCTGCTAGTTGCTGCAGGAAGCAGTCATTTATGGTAACTAAAACTTTAGTCTTCTGCCACAGACCTAGCTGAATATTTATCCTATAGGGATGCCTGGAGTGTTTCTGAAGGGCTCTCTGAAGAAGTGGTGCGCAGCAAGGCTCTCTGAAGCCATAGGGAGAGTCCTGCATGATACATAGGGCTTGCCTTTGTGCAATTCCCACTCGTTCACAAGGCTGCTGCTGTGGCAAACATCCCTTCCCTATGGTATGGGCTATCACCTCCCCTCTCACTTCGTTCGCTAAAATCAACAATGGTTGAATTAACAACACTCTTAGTTTTATGAGTCTCTGAAACCAGAGGATAGCCCAAGCGCCTTGGCTTCAAGTTGTCTGGTTAGTGTTGTCTAACTCTCTAGTTCTGCGTTGGGACCTTCAGCTTCAAGGGATGGATGGGTGTACAACACACAGTATGTTTCACCGTAAGTGAGTAGTTTCTACACCCCACCGAACCCTAACGATGAATTAATCCAGACTATTCTCAAATCTCCAGGAGTTCAGAGGAGAGCCTGTGAGGTGCTTGAGGTAAAGAACAGTGTTTCTTTACTACCTTAAATAGATTGACTTTTTCCTGAAGAACATTTTAATCAAAATCAAAAGAATAGCGGGTTGTTTTTTCTCTTATACCATTTTCATCCCAAATTTATGACTGTAATATTGGGGGGGGAAGAATGTTTGTATTGCATGATGTGGAGCAGACATCACACAAATTAGTCTAAGCAAAAGCACAGTGATGACATATTACTTCTTTTACTTATTTGTGCTAACAGCAGTTATTAATTTTAGACCTAAGCAGACAATATGCGTATACTTGGAGTCTGCTTTACTGCAGGCACTTTATTTGGTACACACAACTATTAAATTTGCAAATTGCTCAGAAACTACTGCCAAATAGCAATCAAGCAGTTGAAAGAACATGGCATATCTAATTGGGCATCTGCAACAAAAAGGATGAATGTTTTCTCTGTTTGGGTATATGCTTGAACTATGAGGATACCAGCTCTGTGCAAACTCTCCTGTATCCCGTTTGCAAAAGGGCTCGGAAAATGAGCCTTGAAGTTTGGTGCCCAGGGGCTGTAAAGAGTCAGCCTGGCTGATCCAATGACTCTCCATACCAGCCTTTGATCTTTCAATATATAAACTGGTACTGCTACCCTGCAGAGTCCTGCAGAAATGTCCCTTGTAGCATAAGAATTATTGAGGAACAGGGATGAAGAAGAAAGAGGGAAAAGGCAGTTCCTCTGAAGGGGTGGGTGCTACCACATCTATGTGGTTACAGTGGCAGAAAAATGCCATTTACCTTCTCTCGACCAACAGAACAAGGAGGCATGGACTGAACTCCCAGTGTGCGAGCACTTGTCCCGAAATCACAGGGATTTCTGAGATGTGAGCACATACTTAATGTCCTTGGTAGGACTGCAGCTGATGTGCGCTTCCTCTGCCAGTTGTCACTAACTCATTACAAGTGCCGGCTGAAGCCTGGGAAAATTAGCTGGACACAAGCTGTGGTAATGAAATACTGAAGACGATGTGTCTTGATGGCTCGTATTTTGCACAGTTCTCTGGTACTGTCCTCTAGATGTAAAGATAGTCGCTAGGCTATTATTTTTCACTTTATTAACAATAATTTCAAACTTCTGACAACTTTCAGAGATAAAATAGATCAGTCTGATACAGCAGGACACAGGTCTGATTCCGGCTTGGTGTAAGCAGTCTTCCAGACTGGTCATGGAACTTCTTGGCTTTTTGTCTAAATTAACATGCAGTATCTGTTCTCGGTTTATTCTGCTGGTGCAGTCTCACAGGCAGGAATAACTGTAAGGGGCGACACACTGCCTGGACAAGGGTTTACTTCAACTTGCGTCCTTGTGAGAGGAGGGGGGTTGGATTGAAAGTGGAAAGGAAAAGGTGCTGATGAAGACCAGGAGTATGACGTCCTTTACTGCACTCCTATACAACCAGCAGTTTAGAACTGTGAGCTCGTGGTTGGAGACTGGATTATTAGCAGTCACTTCTGCCTCTTGGGCTGAAATGGTTATCCTGCCATGAAGCAGTCTGTGCAGATATTACTTTTAAAATTTGGAGCTTATCAATAGAACTGTAGGTACCAAGAGGCCGCAAAGAACTATGGCTTCCGGCATAGGCATCACTTGGAAACTGGTAGACGGGCTCATTTTGGATTCATGGACTTATTTCTCTTGATCTGCCTGTATTTATACACCAAAATGTCTAGAGAAGTTTAGAGACTTAAACTGTGCCAAAGGTATAGAGAACTATCTGAAAACTATTTAAAAATCACATATAATAAGTAGAGAAACATTTTATACTACACCATGTTCTTTGGAAATAACCGTGATAATAAAACATAAAAACTTCTGTAGCTTGCTGTTTTAAATGTATTTATTATTTAGTATTAATACTATCCTGTCCTATTAAATGGCTGTATCAAGATCCATGCATGGTTAGAATTAATTACAACTGGACTGTGATTTAACAACTGAATGAGTCATAACAATCAAATTTTATTATTTTGTCATTTTAAAACACAAATCGGGCTCGTTATAATTAAAATGCTAATAATTTTCCCTAGGTATGTGCCAAAGTATGGATATTAGTTAAATCTTAATGGTTTCCTTCTGAGTTAGGATTTTATTAAGGGTGATACTTCTGATGCTGGTCTGATGCCTGCACTCATTTCTCGGTCATGGTCTGCAGAGTTCAGAAGGAAATCAGCACAGATAGAAAAACTGAATAGTGAAGCGACTTGCCCGTGGCTTTACTGCAGGTCCATGCTGACTCTCAGGTTGGCATCCAGCTTCAGACCCTCCTTGCTGCCTTTGTGCATGGTTTAAGAGGAAACTAATAATTGGACCCAGAGGTTCAGTTTCATGGGTCCCAGTGGGGAGGTCTGAACAATAAAGGGGTTTTTGTTATGCAGGAAGCCAGTGGCAGCAGTCAGAAGACAGCCTGAGCACCCTGAAATGCCGAGTCCATGCTGGGTGAGTAACACATGAGCAGAGCACCAGCACAGACATATGATTGAAGCTCTTGCATTTTCTTTATAAAAATAGAGCATACTTTCCAATGACTTCTACACATCCCTCAGTGGGATGTTCAAGGACTCTAAGGACTGGATGAGTTCAGCAGCCACAGTGGAGACACCCACTAATGTGGGCAGAAGAACAGGCCTGGGGCCATATAATTGTCACTCTCCACATCAGCTTAAGATCTGCGGCACCTCGAGCCCAGTGTGGGAGGGCAGCAGTTAAAGCCTTTGCTGAGCCAAGAGTCGTGTGGGTTGCACCAGAAGACCAAACTGTGGTCTGCCAGTGGTACAGCATCTCTGGCTTAGACTCAGTCAGTTGCAAAAATTAGCAACATTAAAGCTATTTTACTTTGGAATAGTATTAATGAAGAAAGAGATGCCAATAATGGTCCACAGCTGCAGAAAGAAGAGGTGGGAGAATCAAGATTTAGGTCAGTGAAATAAACATTGTTACCATGACAGACTAATCTCATCCAAGTAACTCTTTGCTCATTTTTTCTCCTGGCTTTTTGTAACCATGAGGAAAAATGCCAACAGTTCTGTCTCACAGAGTTTGCAAACCTCCTCCCTTCTGAACTCCCTCAACAAGGGAAAGAGAGGACATTCCCTCACCTCATTTGAGTAACCGGCTTTTCTCTGACAATAATCTTCTTTTCTTCAGTGGAAAGGAATACGGGTTCAGGTTCCTCCCTGAAGGCAGGGTATTGCTCCCTGTGAAGCTCCCGGTGAGTCAGGAACAAGGAGCAGTCACAACAGCACAGAGAGCATGAGCACCAGAAGCGCAGAGCTGGGTCATTAGAGATCTGTGTAGAAATCTGTGGTCCATAAGGAGTGCTGAGCATCCTCAGCTTCTGATGCACCCTTTGCAGGATTAGTCTTATAATATTTTTAATGAGTATCCATTCTATTGCAATGTATAGGAGTGCAGTGACCCTTAAATGTCAGCATCTAACATTACATTAATTCACTTTTAATGAAACTAAAGAGGGCTCAGAGAGTTTTGTGACCAAAGACTGTTCACTAGAATTGCACCTTTCATTAACTGACTTCGGAGAGATGAAATAAAATGAACTTTTTGAAATATTTTGATATTGGATACACTGATTTTGCAAGCAGCAAATCCCTGTGGTTCAGACCCCAAATAAGGGCTTCTGATGATTAGGGTATAAAATGAACTGTGAAATCCTATACGCCTAATATCCCTTCCTAATGCAAATCAAATTTGCTGCCCTGCCAAGTAGTTTGATCCTACACAGCACAGAAGCAAGGTAGTCTGCAAGTAAAAGCTCACATTTAAAAGATGAAACGTTAGTGGTTATGCAGAATGGCCTTGCAATGCTGGACACCTATGTATAAAATTAAATACAAAATGCAAAATTAAAACTTACAATTGTCTCATAGTTTTCAAAGGGCGAAAGGAAAATACGTCAGTGACCAGGATGTGCCAGAAAATAGGACTGACATACACCTTTCCTTTTTGGACTGACTTTTAGATACAAGCCCTGGCTAAACTGGGTTTGAAAGTCCAAATCTCGGGACTCATCATGAAAATCTACCACCACAGTGTGCCAGTTGGTCTGTAACCTGAATGGGCTCCTGGAGTTTAAAGTATCTCTTTGTTTCTAGAGGTATTCAAGTGCTGCCTATGGCATTTGAACACTTAAGGTCACCGGGGCAGTAACTTAAACAATTCTTGTTCACCATATGTACGTTTAGGAAGGGGAGCCATCGTCCTGCAGTTCTGCTTTACTCCTCAGTTACCTGCAGGGAAAAAAAAAACACAATATGATATGAAAGTCCCATTGAGTGTGTTTGTTAGTACATTAAAGATAGCTAATTAAAATAAAAACCCTCTTGACCACTTTCTAAGACATGGACATAAATCATAACAAAGCACACAATATGTTAAAACCATAACCACAATACCTTTGCTGAAGATCAGAGAGGACTTCTGTGTCTAATATTAAAGGAGAGACTGTTCATGGACTGGAGAAACTGTACAAGAACAGTTTATCCATGTAAAAATATAGCCTGCAGATTGCTGCCAAGGACAGCAAGACCTGTTTTGATCTGGTGCGTAAGTCCTGGTAACATATGCAAAGAGTAGCCTGGAGAACCTATGAGAATCCTATTTTTTGTAAGTAAAAACTGCCCAAATTTTGATGCAAAGTAGAGCATAATTTATTCATGAAAACATTGTTTTAGTGATTAATTATGATAACCAGGCAGGGACTGCTAAGGAAATGGGCAAAGAAAAGAACAAACACTAGCAAGAAATAAAATTTTAATACTTTTACAAACTCAAATGTACATTAATAGGAATTACTTATTGCAAAATTGTTTAAAGTATGGGGAAAATTTTAGCCATGTGGCACTAGCTTTTTGTCAATGGCCTCGCCTGCTTGATACAGCACGGATGGGATTTCAGTGGGGCGCACGCATTCCCATTTCCACTGTACTCCTTTGTGGGCAAATATTTTCTTTCTTCAGATGTTCAGACAAACAGGCCCCCAGAGGAAGTGCTTGCCTTCAGGAAGAAGCTGCCTTTTGTCCTTGTTTCCCAATTGTTCAGTTGCATTATCAGGAGCAAAAAGAATATACAAAATGTCTTCTTGCCATTGCTATTTCTATGTAAGCATTTGAGGCAGATGCCATGAGAACGCCCGCATAAGTGGGCACTCAGTTGTTGCTTTACAAGCAGAAAGGAAGTTTTCTGAGTGACTCCCTGCTTCATCTCTCTGCTTAACTGTAAATTGGATTGCTTATGTTGATTTTCCTTTTCTTTGTTGGTTTGGTTGGGGTTTTTTCTGTAAAGGGGAAGTATAAGAGAAAATGTATGCACGGACTGTATGTCTCAACCTACATACGTCTACATAGCTCCACTGCTGTGAGCTGTGCTGATGCTTTGGCACAAAGGGCATAACCTCATGGACTCTGCTTTTGCCTATTCAGATCAGCACCAGGTGACTCCCAGTTTCCCTGATCACTTTCCAGTTTGCGAGCAAAGAAAAAAGAAAACAGAGGCATAGGACACCCCAGGGGATTCCATGTACCCTCACTATGCTCAGTTCACGCATCTGACCACTCTGTCACGTGTCAGGAGAAGTAACTGTGCAAGGTGTTCACTGAACTTACTGAAAATGGGTTGGTTGTATTTTGGTGAATAAATTATTGTCTTTTTCCTAAGTCAGTGACATTTAGAACAAAAAGCCATGGACTTGAGGCTACAACATGTACCCCGCTTTACTCTTGCTGAGCAGAAGAAATAAGAAAATAGTTGTCTGTAAATACATTTCTCTTCCTTTTTGTTTCATGAGTTGTTTATAAACCTGCCATATTTTCATAAGTACTCTGGTGAAATTATCAGGCAAATAATTTTTAGTCTGTATGTTGTCAGTAAGCAGTAATCAAAATTTGAAATTGACTGGATAAGCACTGCTCTTAGAAACATCTTTCTGGTAAAAAAGTTTAAAACTAAGAATTCAGGAATTACTCTCTGGTAATATCTTTTAAAATTGCTTCACATAAGTAGTGTCTGTGAGCTTTCATGTCTGAGAGGACAAATGGTTTAAGCAGAACCATAGCAGATGTGTTTAAAAATGGGAACAAATATTCATAGACTTTTTTCATATAATTTTTTTTTTCCTGGAGCAATTGCCCTGTCTTGCTTTCCTAGATGGTGGTTAACTCTCCTTCCGCACAGAGAAACAGCACCAGAAACCTGCTGATTCTCTTTTCACAGTTCTTGGATATGTAATTTCACACATAGAGAAGAAAAATTGTGTGAAATGTTGTAACTGACATTGTCAGTCAGCAGGAAACCTGAAAAGAGATATTGAGATGGAGCTGTGAAAAGTGACAGTCGTGGAGCAGTACATTTGTACGTGATAGATAGAGCCGTAGGGCGCAGGTCATTGCAGCTTGCAAGGGGCAATCTTTGTGTTACTGATATCCCCAGGGCTGCAAAGGCTGAGTGCCACGCTCGGAGAACTGACGGGCAATTTGCTAATGCAGCAATCTGAAAGCGAGGAGAGGTGGCATAAACGTGAGGGCCAAAAAGCAACACCCAGTGTATGTAGCACACAGCTATATTGTCCCTCTCATTGTTTGTTCTAGGAGCTTAGAGTGGATAGTTCTAAAAATCAGGGGGTTTCTACACAAACATAAAAAGCCATAATGAGGTTTTACATTGGAAAGTTTTACTGCTGAAAACTAACACTGTCATATGTTAAACTACTCTTCTTTGATCAATAGCACTGCACAAATTTTAAATCTGCATACTTTCTCAGGTATTTTATGCGCACTAGAAAGTAATTGTTAAAAACTGAAAGGAGTGAATAGTACCTCCTCCAAAAGTACCTTCTCATTTCAAGAGCAGCCCTCAGAGACCTTCCTTTGTTTCCCTTCCCAGGAGGTACCTTTCCTAAATCTTCCCTGCTGAACATGTGACTCACAGAGTTGGCTTAAAAAATAAAATAAAATAAAATAAAATAAAATAAAATAAATAATACACTTAGTTTAAAAATAAGATTCTACTGAAAGTTAAAATTATTTTACAATATCATGCTGATTTCTCTTGATTTCTTTTTAAATCTTCTTTTCATATTTGAGGCTATCATTGATATATTCCATTTTGTCACCTTTAGGATAAAGTGCTTTGATTTTTTCCTTTCCAAATTACTTTTCAGTTAGAATATTTTAACTATAGCATGCAATAGCAAATAATTACATTTTAAATACATTTTGTCAAACTGAAAACTTTTAGTTAATGTGCTGTTTTCTTAGCATTTTCCTTTACAGAGAATGTGGACATTTTCTGATTTGACTGAAGCTAAATGAAGCTAAATTTGGAAACCTCAGAAACATTTGGGGAATGAAATCAATTGTCCTCCAGCCAGTTTTACTGTCCAGGCTAGTCTGGACCATTTCCACAGATGGTGATGCCAAGAGGTTCTTTGGCCTCTTGCTCTGAAAGTATTGTTGCTATATGGCACTTCAGCCTGCAACCTGTGTTGTCCCTGGCACTGCCCACTTCAATTTCTTCTGTACTCAATCGGTGTATTAGTATACAATTAAGATAATAATAATAATAATTGCTCCTTTTTTAATAATCCTTCATGTGTTTATGAACAATCATACTCATAAGGGTTATTTTCCAAATCATTTCTCATTTTTGTTGTTCTCTTCTGAGTTCTCCAATTAGTATGTATTTCTTTTTTTAATGTGGTGTTCACAACAGCATGCAGTGCTCCAACTGAGGCTTATCAAGTGAAGTAGAGCAGAATAATTACCTCATTACTTTTACGCGTGACATTCTTATTAATGTGACTCAATGCAGAGCGTTTGCCTTGTTTTGCCACAGTGTTGCATTGTTGATTCATATTCAAATAATTAGTCACTGTAAATCCACACGCTGCTCTGTAAAACCGTGTGCTAGCACAGGCTATCCCTCAGCTGCCAACGGGAGCAGGCAGGAGCTGCAATCGGGGTGCCGGGCACCTTACAAAAAAGAGGTATGCAATGCCTCTTCCTAACCTGACTGCCAACTTCTGTATGCTTATGTAATTACTGGTTTCTCAGAAGATTTACAGTATTTTAAGTATATCCCAATGGTGAGTGATTTCAGACTGGCGTCTCCAGTGTATAATACCTCATCACTTGTCATGTCTCTCTTCCAAAAATGAAGGTTCGCCCTTCCCTTCCGCGTACATAGTCTCCAGAAGACATAGGAAGAAGCGCTAGAATAATGGAAACTGTCCTTGTCCCGAGACAAATATTACTGGAGCCATTGTAACAATAATCATTAAAATATATTCATTTCTATTGTTGTTCCAGTGGTGTCCCAGAGCCCTAATCAAGGCTGTGAGCTGTGCCAATGCAAAAAACAGGAATGCAAGGACTGTGGTAATATTGGACATTTGAGAGATGTCTCAAGAGAGATATCTCTCATGAAGACTCATGGGGTCATTGGCATTGTCACTATAGCTCTGTTTGGACCTCGTTCTTCATGCCTGCATTCTGGCATTGTCTCTCTGAACTGGAAACAGGTGTTTTTCTGTTCATAATGTGGGTGGCAGAACATAATTTTCTTCAACCACGGACACAGAAGCCTCCTAGAAAAGTCTTTAAATGGTAGCAGAGAGCTCACGGCTCTCACTCTGTTATGAAGCATTCTCCGAGAGAGAGCGTCCTGCTGCCTGGGAGGCTGCAAAGCTTTTGCTTCCTGAGAATGTGCCACATGTGAGAAGAATAGTCCCACAGATACATTGACCAATGCACAATTTCCTTCCAAAACAAGCCTGGGGCTTGAGTTCAGAGAATGAAAAGTTTGTGTCTGCGTGGCTTTTGACAGGTGGCATTAAATCCACCTGGTTGCCCTGGCAGGATCCTTGGTGAGGCGACTCTGCCACTCACCCACATAAACATGTTTTCCATTTTCACCCTAAAGGCTCAGGTTTAATTTCATTGCTTGGAAAGGACATATAGACACAGAAATTAGGGTTGTGCTTTATTCACTCTCCCAGGAAGGGTGCTGCTTCCCTGGAAGTGGTGGTGGTAGAGGGATGCTAAGGTCTGTCATGCAGGCTCACTTCCAAAAATGAGAGGAGCCGAAATAATTGGTCTCCATGTTGCCCAGCTTCTCACCTCATTCCTGGGTGGCTTTATCCGTAAAAGAGAGAGGGGCTGTAGTCACTCTGGTGACTGTATGCTCACTTGAAAAGAGCTGTTCCGCAGACACGGATTGCAGGAATTTGGCCCGTATGGTTTGAAGTAATGACTTGAACTTGGGTCTCCTGCACCCCAGGTGAGTGCCCTGAAAAGAAGGCTGTTATTGTCCCTTTCCCACTGGTCTGATAAATACTTAATTATTTCTATAAAAGTGAAGCAGCTCCAACAAAATAAACTGAACCTACAGGCCTAGGATGTGGAAACCCAGGAGGAGAGCCTTCTCCCAAACAGGCATCACAGGAACATGGTCTCACACACCTCCGAGGAGAGCTGTATAGCCAGCGAGACATTTTTATTCTGTTTTGAACTCCTTTTCTCCCTGGTTCTTATGCAAAAATAAAAAAAAACTTATTTTTCAAGGAAAATTACTTATTTTTTCAATAATCCTTCTGAGAACCTCAGTGAGACATGTACTTATAGAGTTGGTATTGCTAATCAAAGGTATTCAAAACTAGTTCAAACTCTTCCCTCAAATAAGGGATTGCCTTAAAAATGGAATCTGGGTGCAGCATATTACATTTTGTTGTTTAGGAAATCCTAAAGGATTTCCATTTCTCTCTGCCTTTTCTTCTAAAAACGAAAATTGAAGTACTTACAGTATTGTGTTCTCCCAGGAAGTAAGGCTTGGGAAAAATGCAAACCATTGTGCCATAATATCTTAATTTGGGAATAACATAGATTAGGATTTTCAAAGAGAGTTGAAGAGATATGGGGGGCAATGTCTATCAAGTCACATTTGAAAGTCCGAAGTACTTCAGATTCCTTTCAAAATCCTGGACATGAAGTATTTTATATCTACAAAGTTAACTGATTTACTAAGAAATATAATATCAATTATACCATCTGTTAAGTCTGGATTCTTAAATTCTCTGAATGCAGGTTGCAATATTAAGAAAAATGCCCCAGATCCAAATCAAAAGAATTTGAGTTGTTATGAATTTGGGTCAGTAGTCACTATGTGTTTCATGGCAGGAAAGAAAAATGGCAGACACTGGTTAAATACATTAGAAAGTGGGTTTAGACTCCTCTGAGATCGTGAATCCCAACGGGAGCACTGTTGATCTAAAGATCACAGGGAGATAGGACCAGGTCACATGCTGATGCAAATGAGCATAGTTTTCTTGACATCAGTGGACCTACAGTGATTGATTCCAGATGAAGTGATGAGATGATTCGGGTGTACTGTGCCCTCCTGAAAAACTGTTGAGAGATGCAGAGAGATCAGTACGGGGATAGCCTCACCAGAGGCAAATATGCGGCGCAACAGTGTTCCCTTTAAACAGACATGGAAGGAAAAAAGCAGCAGCATCTCTCCCTGTGCTGGTGGAGAGACGGGCTTTGGTGAAAGGACAAAAAGCACAAGTGTGCTCAGTGGTCAGGAGTTTGGAAGGGAGGCAATAAAGGCAATGTTTAAGTGACAGAGGCAGAAAGAGCACCAGCAAATTATCTTAGAGCTTGTAGGGCTCCGCTGCTCTCACCATCTTCAGAAAACCCTGGTGCATACTTGCTTTTACACATCTTTAGATGGTCACTGAGGTTTGACTCAACAAGGGCTCAAATGTGTTTGCCTGGGAACAGGAAGGATGAAAGATGAGGCTTGCTCTAAAGGCAGTACAGCAGCAGCACAACCAAGTCAACTTTAGTAACTGGCTAAAGCCAGCACTGCCTGCCGTTTAGCAATAGTCTCTTGGCATCCAGCATGGGCTGCAACACTGGGTGTAGACACTGAGTAAAAATTCAGGCAGCTGGTTTGAGCTGGTCTTCATGGTGTTGTGGCTGGTGAGGTGGCTAAACTAATTTACTGATGCTCTCTCAAGTGTTTTTTACCTTAGCACTATAGATAGACCTAAGCATGACTGCAGATACTCATCAGTGGTTCAGGGGCTATCTAAAATATTTAAAATTTTGGTAATGTGCTCCCTCTGGAAATAAAAGTAAAAGGCACTGGTTGGTTCTGAAAGCCTCAAAACACTGTAGTGATTAAATCACTCCTTCTTTGAAATAGCAATATCAAAATGCAAATATACAAGAATCCTGAAGTCTTCATGGACTCAATAAAACCTGAACATAGATTTTTTCCTGAGTTTTTTTTCTTAGAGCGTTATTTACAGTATCTAAAGGCATTGCAGAGCTTTCACAGTTGAATTGGCTTCTTTATAGGGAGCCGTAAACCCTCTGTAACTCCTGCCCTGGCATTAGCCCACATTTGCCCATCAAAACATAAAAAGCTGTTTTCAGAGTAACTAATTTTGTGAATATTGAAACAATTGACTAGTAAACTACCCAATTAAAGCTATATTAACTCGGATATTTTATCTCACACTTATTTTCAAGAGTCAACAAGCCAAGTACAAGCAGACTAATGACTTAAAATTCAGCCTGCTCTGTACAACTGATGGAGTTTTGTTCCTGGGCTACCTCCTCCTCGATTCATTCAGCGTGAATGGCAGATTCCTACATAGTGTCAAGTTTCAGATCACCATAGAAACAAACTAGGAGGCAGTTTCATTAATCATTTAGAGCACAAGAAGTCTAGGTCAGTCTGATTGCAGCATATAGAGTATCATCCTAGCGCCACATGGGACTCAGTTGATTTGAATTAAAAAAGATTAAGCTGCCCCTAGGACGCTCAGCATCATCAGTTTAAGTTCTCATGTAACAGTGGTCTCTGGAGCCACATGGATTAGGAGACTGAAGCTATGCATTTATTTTTCAGGGCTCAGTGAAACATTAGATGAGTGCAGGTGTCTGAGGGGAAAAAAGGACAAAGATCACATATAGTTTTTTAGACTTGTTGCTGTTCTTTTGAAACTGGAAACAATAACTCAGTTTTATTTCTCCAGTGACAGTTACCACTCTTTTTTGGCCATGCAATGGTACATCTGTTACCCAATGTTTACAATTTAGATTTATAAAAATTTCATACTATGAGCCGTAATTTTAGCACAGAGCTGCAAGTTGGGCATAGAACAGTTTACATGAATGCTGACTTTTTTTTTTTCCTGATGGGGTAAAAAATGCATGAAATAAATACTGGTGACATTTTAGTTTTGCTTGAATTAAGATTTATTGCTCCCAGGAAACTGACTTACAGGCAGCTACAAATCAACTTGACTATGAAATAGTTGTATATGTACACCACAAAATGAGCCCCCCCTCCCAAAGTACTCACCTTATTTATGGGTCTTCCAGTACTTCAAAGACCTTCAGTAACTTAGTCCAGACTGGTTTATTGCTTCACAGAACTAAGACATTTCAAGGGGAAAGTTGTAGGTTACAGTATATTAGAACTCTTTCTCTTGGGCGGCTGAGAATCCCATGATGCTATATGAACTGTTGATCTAAAGCTTATTATAGCATGACTGCCTACAGTATAATTCTTAAATCTTTTAAGTTATACAGTACTGTCTTTAATCCCAAGCGCTAAACCTTAAAGCAGAGCTAGCTTTCCAAAATTCAGAATACCATCTGTGAGTAGATGTAATTACGCTTTGTTAAACTACAGTTCACTTACTTGCATGGGTGGTCTATGACCTATTTCAAACTAGTTATTTGAATTTTCAACAAGTGTTTTACATAGAAAAATCGGGGAGCAAAATCCCATGTGACAATATTCTTCATGGAGAGAAAAGAAGTCCTGTGGACCGAGGTACTCCACTTTACTCAAGAACCCAAAAAAACCCCACCCTGTGTATTTTACCCATTTGCCGTTGCCGTGCCAGGTACCTGGGCTGTGATCTTATTGTCAATGGTGAAGCCTCCTGTTACAGCACATCTAGGGGTGCGCAGACCAAGTCAGGACTTTTTTGCTGATGTGCTGTCATTTTTAAATATATCATTCTGGGGGGAAGAAATGTCATGCTCAGGAAGCATTTTTAGATTTTCCTGGCACAGTGCAAACGGACAGGTTATTCCCCTGGGAAGGGGAAAGTGGGTATTATCCCCACTTTGCACAGATGGAAGTTGATATGGAGTTAGGCTGAGCAAGTTGCCTCAGGCTGCGATGGAGATCATGGACCAGCGTTGTGGTGCTCCTGTTCTCCTGCCCAGTGCCCAGCCCAGGCCCTCCTACTTACAGCTTTCTGTCAATTGCCCTAAAGAAGATGGAGAATGCAGGAATTAAAATGTACACAAAGAGCCCTGATGGGAGACACAAAAGAGTTCGTGTTAGCTAATATTTATTGAGTGCCAGCAATGTGCTAGTTGCTCTGCAAACAGAAGAGAAAACATGGTCCCTATGACACAACATTTATAGGGCCTACTTTGAGGGTTGCCACCCAGCCTCTCCAGCCCGGCTGGAGAGCTTTGCCATCCCCTGGTTGCCCATGAGACAGCTGAATTTACCAGTGCAAAGATGCGTAGCTGTGGCACCCTGTCAGCAGCAGTGACGGTGGCCAGGCTGTACTTCTGCTGAGCTCCAGCAGACCCCCAGGTGAGTGGTGGTCACCATACCCACACATCACTGCTCCCCTGCTCTGAACCCACCGATGTCTTCAACTAGCCTGGACATCCGCCTTCAGCCACAGGCAAAGCCTGGCAGCAATAGTCCCTGCACTTGTGACCCTTGTTCAAAGCCACTGAACCTGAAGAGGCACAAAAGCCTGTCCATGACATAAAGCAATGCCGAGCCAGCAGTGTGGGACTGGCCACCACCTCCTCCACCTCACCAGGCACTGCTGTATTTCAGCCGCTCATTTGTTCCCATTTGTTTTAATATTACTTCTTCTTAATTACTCTTTCTCTAACTCCAAAGCAAGCACCTCTCCCTGTAGCTGCTGGTCTAGCTCCTGGTGCCCCACAGTTAGAGGAAGGAGTAGGATGTCCCCTTCCTGCAGCTTTCATAAAGGGTCCCTGGCCCTGGGGGCTCAGGGCTGTGGCTGCACTGCTGCGACAGCCACACGTACCCCTCCGTGCCCAGAAATGCTCAGGCATGTCAGGGGCTGTCTCCAAAGGGAACCCAGCTGCTGCTGCCAGTTGTTATGAGTCATGTCTTGGACGTGCAATTTTATAGCTATCTTTTTTTGCTCTTCATCTTTGTGGTCAGTGGTGATTTTTAAGGCCAAAACCTACCTGCTCAGCTCTATAAACAGTTTATAAAAAGTGCCATGGAGCTGAAAAGGAGAGGATTTCCTTTTTCTGCCAAACACACGTCCTCCCGCAGGGCCTAGGCAGACCTGTGAAGCTCCAGTTTTGCTCCTGGGCTCCTTCCAGCTGGAGGGGGCCATGGCAGGTTTGCGATGACACAGAAGCCCGTGTGGGGTCCCTGACTTCTGCTACTGCCCAAAGCCACCAGAGAGAAGACGACAGCTTCTGGGTAGCCTTTTCTAGCCAGGTAGTTGTGGCAGTATTGTTTTTTAATAACCATGTAGCAAAATCAATTGCCCTGGCATATATTGCCTACGGTTAGTCTCCAAAACACATTTTGGCATAAAACACCAAAAGAAAGTTTCACATTCACTCTGCTATGTAAAGCGAATATAAAACATTTCTGACTCATTGTATTGGCTGACTTTTGTGTTACTTTCCTGCTTTAACTTTAGTGGTAAAAAAGTTGTGTTCCTTTTTCATTACAAGTGGAGTGGAGCAGCACTACCAGAAGGTTATCTGAATTCCTGCACACAGATCATCATCTGAACGGTGTGCTTGTTCCCAGCCTTTCACTATCAGGCATAACCAATGCCTGACGTAAGCAATAATTTGAAGATGCTGATGTGTCAAAAAGGATCTGAATCCTTCTGTCAATCCTTTTCTCATTCAGCTCTTGACCCATAGCTCTGTTTGAATTTGGGAAGCCTGAGGTCAGAATGAAAAGCATCATTTTCTTGTAAGCCAAACATATCTGACTGAGAAAAAGTGAGCTAATAAAGATGGGGAGGTAATTTTTAATGTCACTTTTTAGAGTGCAATAATTTGTCTAATTGTATAGCCCTGGAATATGATTACATGTAATACATTCACATTACACAGGAGGAAATATGTTCAGGAGAGAAATTATACATTTCTCTTCCATGCTTAACGTATGGAAATATGTATAAAATAGGAAAGTCTAAACTCTACCAGTGCGCACAATCTCTTGTCAGTGGAGGAATAATTGAATTGTGACCAATGTACTAATTTGAACTTAGGGGAACGCAGTTCACCCAACTTAAATAATTTTGGGTTACAGAAAATATGGGTATAAAACAAATCTCTTTGTCCATACACTAATTGGTGCAAAATTCTTGGCCACTTTTCCGTAACCCTACAGTAGTTGCTGGTAGCAAGCAGAGATTTACTGGAGGAATTAAAGCAGCTTCGTTCCTCCCACCACCAGCAGCTGTTTGGCCCTGCAGTCTTCCTGGGTAGGGCAGAGCTGCATCGATCTGTGGTATGCATGACTCATAGGAAAGTAATAAAAACCTGGGGCTAGAAAAGACCTCAGGAAGGTAACCAGCTGATAGTGGAAGAGCTAGAGCAGCTCATGTAAGATAAAAACATAAGTAGTTGGAAGACACATGCAAGGGGAAGCGGCTGGGCAAGTCTTCTTGGATGCTATAAAGTACTGGGACTCCTACATGCGCAGCTACCTCCACACGCGGTCTGGAGCACTGTGTAATGCCCATGACCAGAGCTCCTTTCAAACAGAGCTGTGCGGGTGATGCATAAAGGCCATACGCAATAAATGCGCACCTCTGGACTTGTCAGCCGACTCCAAACAGATCGAGCTGTTCGGGAAACTTATGGGCTCCACAGATTTTCCAGTGACTGATTTTGTCATTACTATTTCCCAATAGCTAAGGTCCAGAACCAAAATACAGATGTCCTCTTTCACTCTGAATATTTCACAAATCTAAATTCATCCATTCTGGGATTAGGTCCATACCTTGGTTTCAAATTGTAGGTATCATATGTGCATTTCTGTTTCATTAAGGCAAAGCGTATTTGGGTAGCTGTCATGTAGTGCCTGGAATGTGATGAAAACAAGAGGTCCTGGCTGCCTGCTGCTGAGGAACTCCCAAGGCACTTCTCATAGGAGCAGGGGTGTTAACCCTGATATCCTGGTCAAATTCCAACATGGCTAATTATATCCCACTTACCTAAAACTCTGCCATACTTTCTCTGCTTGCTGCAAGGACTTGCTGCATGCAGCAGGCTCTCTTCTGGTTGTCTTAAAGGTTATTGCCTTCCACATCAGAGGCAGTTGTATTTAGGGAATAGCTGCAGTCAGTTATCAGTTTGTAAAATTTCCTGACCAGCACAGGACTGTTGAATGAAAACTGCAGTTATTGCTACATAGGGTTTGAGGCAAAAGAGGCCAAAAGGAAGAGTAAATATACCGTGAGGCTGCAAATGCAGTTATGGGCCGTCACTCATGAGCACTGGTAATGACCACAGTAACAGTATCCATCATGCTCCCTTATCCGTCCTTTTGCCTGAAGGAGATTAAGAGAAGGATAAACGTGGATGGGGCAGAGCACTGATCAAAAGTGTGGGGGAAGAGCAGCACAGGTGAATATCCCCTGGAGATAACACCAAGGACCCCAAGTCATAATACTTATTAAATGGTTTTAAGAGAATATTGTAGCTGTGTAAAGCTACAGTGAGATTGAACAGTGGAAAAAACGTGTGTTTAAAATGTTGACTAAGGAATAAAAAATCAAGGATAACTTTAAAGTTCCAATATTGCCATCTTATTTTTTGTTTGGAAAGACAGTGTATGTGTGGTGCATAATACTATGGAAATGGCCGCATGATAATCCCAGTGGGGCTTTTTGCATCTTGTTTGGAAATAAATATTTCCAAAAGGAAAGCAAATTATGTAAATGCATCTCTGCCACTTTTTCTACTGGAACCTCATCTGTCTCATTATCTTTTCAGTATTAGCAGCCACTAAAATATCATTGAAATGAAGAGATATGACAGGTTTACCAAGCAGTGCCCAGAGTAAACAGAAGAGTGGATTTCCACACTGTGGAAACCATTCTTACTGTCTTCTTGCTCTCTTTCCACAAAAATCAAAGTTGTTTATATGTCTGCAAAGTATTCCGCTATTTTGAGAGTCCACAGAGCAACCTCCTTACACCTCATCTTGTATGGCAGAGTCCTACATTCAAGGTTCTCTTTTCTCTGATACATATATATATAGACACATATACATGTATATATGTACACACACACACACACACTGGTTAGATCACTGGCAGCATAGTGGTTCTGTTATCCAGCAGAATGATTTGAGTTTGCCTGTAATATTTAGCTGAGGAGATGGCAGTAGGATGTGCATTTGATAAATTAAACGCGTGGGTGTGCACTCAAGTGTACGCACATGAAGAGCTATTCTCATTCCTGTTTTTAGAAGACAGGTGCTTCTATCACAGCTAGCAACCTTCAAAAATGAGAATAAGGGCACAGAGTCTTAAATGCCTCTGCCTGTCTCCTGTGTCTCCCCAAACAGGATGAGGCCACGTTAATGGAGTAGCACGAAGTGAACAAGATGACCTAGCAGATGCTGCCAGGATATACTGTACTTTTCCTAAGATAAATAGAGCCTGTCATCTTCAGCAGGATTAACAAAACCCCACATATTCTTTAGAGCATAATAAGATACAGTGTTATAGAGTTCCAAATTGCTATGTAATTCCATATTCTCTCCCATGCCATTAGCTCCCCTTATTCCATTTAATGTACATAAATATTAATTATGTGAATATGGGATAAAATACCCATTTATCCAGCTGCTTTTTATTGTCATAAATAGGAGTTTAGAGAAAAAAAATAACATAAAAAGTAAAGTCTGAACTGTTGCAATCTAGGACTTCACATTTCAGACTTTTAAACTGCTTTTATCCAGCAGCAGAATTTCACCGAATGACTCAGAGTTCCCGTAAAAAGTACCAGCAACAACAAAACATTCCTTTTCTGCAAGGGCTCTTGGATTTCTCATCCCAGAACTGTAAGAGAACTGGGAAAAGGGGACTCCCCCTTCATTGAAGATGACTGTAGTATTTCTTTTTTATTGTAGATGCATTTATACATCACATAAATGAATCCCACAGTTTCACTGAGAAAAGAAAGCCCTCCCTCAGGTTAACAAGTGCAGATGCCATTTTCAGTTTGCTTAGACACATGCAGCACATAAATTTAGGGCCAAATGTGTGATTTTGCCTTGTTCCAGCAGAGCCAGTTTACAGCTTCTCAGCCCTGTTGGCAAAGCAGAATTTCATCAATCCCAGAGGGAAATTGCGTTTTGAACGTAATGGTTTCTGTAACATAAGATCACTTTGCAGAGAGCAAGCCTGAAGAGGCTGGCTCCCCCGGCCCTGTCTAGCTTCTCTTGTCCTTGAAATCTTGTCCTTTCCCCAGAAGTGCAGTTAGCTGGGCAAGCTAACAGATGATCTCCTCCTCCCCGGGCCCAGGCTTATAGGTGATTTGTTGCTTCTTGTTACAGGCTGTTGCCTTCAGCATGGCTAATTTTTGTTCATGACCTGGTGTGGTGCTGCCTCCACTACCTTGTTTTTGGGGGTGACAAGATGTCGTGAGCCCAAACATGCATAATGAATGCTTATAGAAAAATCGTTCCAGACAGGAGGTTTTTCCCAGATCAAAGTCTCAACCCTGTAGTGTCAGTCCGCGCGGCCTGAGCCATACGGTGGTGCTTAGAGCACCAGTAAGCCACCGAGCTTAAGGGGGACTGCAGGCCAAAACAGTTCATGAGTTTATGCATGACTGCTCCTATATCTGTTTTTTCTTCTGATCTGCTCTAATTGTGTTATTGTCCTTATACATTTCTAATCCTTTTTGAATCCTGCTATGCTCTTGATCATTCCTGAACTCACCTGGAAAATCGGTAATTGTCACAGTTTGACTTACTAGCAAGACATTTATCTAGGCTTTTCTAGTTATCACCTGATATTTCCCTTGTGTAATGGAAAACATGACTGCATGTGATATTAGGGCTGGCTCACATGAAAATTGTCATAAACGTTAGTAGTGGCAAAGTCAAGATGCATAGAAATCATACAGTACAATATATTGCTGAGAGTTTAAAACAGTGATTCTGAAGAAGCCTTCCACGTCCCAAAATCTGGATCAGAATCAGAGGTCCATATGTGCCATTTTAAGCAAGAACTTCCACTGTGCACTACAATCCTTCTATCCCAAAGCAAAATATTTCCAGTCTTTTATATAAGCTGAAAATCAGTATGGAACTACAGATGTATGAAAGCAGATGTCTAAATGGCATTAGAAGAGTGCAACATGGCAGATAGGTTAGTTTTTAGTTTTATCATGTTTCTCTTATATGCTTCACAAGTTACTTCCATAATCAGAAATGTATTAACCTCAACAGATTGCTTAAAAATTTATGCATGTGACATAATGCTACAATGAACTTTAAGAGGTCGGTTTTGAAGAAGGAAAGGTGGAAAGTTTGGACTTAGTATTTAAAATAATTTCCTTGCAACAAACTTCTGCTTGTCTCTGGAGTCTTGTTGCAAGTGGAACTGGTGAGTTACATCCTGGACAGGACAGGCAGAGTAAGACTGCTCAGAACGCTTGAAAATATCTCCTGCTTATGTCTTGTTTATGGAGACCAACTGAGTGACAGTCTACCTTCCGTCATATTGGTCTTCCATGAGTCTCACATTTACTATTTTCAGTTGACAAAATATCCTTTCTTGAAATAGTACCAGTTAGTCTCTCAGTTTAGCTCAAGAAGACATGGTGAATTTTAAACTGGTGTTCAGCATTTGCTTCCTTGCATTTAAGACATTGTCTTCATCAGACACTGGAATGTGATGTGTCTTCTTTTCCACAGAGTAGATGTTTGATGAGCAAAATAATTTAATGCTGCACATAACATCTATTACATCACAGCAATATCCTGCCAGCACTTTAACAAGATTCTCTCTTCTGTATGCAGCTCCAGGATGGGACTTTCACTGAGTTGTGTTGCTTTAAGATGCAGAACATTGCTTCAGCCCTCCACGAGAAGCCATCAGCAAAGTTAGCAAATTCCCCAAAACCTTGAATTGTATGTAGGATTTTGGATTGGCTCAGTATTATTTACAGTGTTTTGCTGTTTGTGATTAGGTTTACAGGAAGGCTGGCTGCAAAGTTTTGATCTGGATTTCTCCAAAGTGTTTGGTTCATTTCTGGGTTGGAGCACGCTGTAGTCAGCAGTTGTTCCTATCAACATCTGTAAAACATTTGGCATTACTTGAAAATATTAGTCACGATTGTAAAACGAATAAAAGCCCTTCTTTCGTATTTTAACTATAAGGTGGTCATGTATGCTGAGACCTCATTGATTTAGATGTTATCTCTCTGCTAGTAATATTTTTGCTGTGCTTGCTCCAAAGCCTGGATTTTTGATCTGGGAGCAATTCTCAGCTGAGCAAATTAGTCTAACTGAAGAGCTGTGCCAGAACTCGGAAGACTTGTGGATTTACATCCAGCTGCTCTGTACTGATTTGTACCAGTTCTCGAGCCTCTCAGATAAACTCTGTGGTACATTTCCAGTCTGTCATAATTAGCAGAATTTTTGTATGCAAGACGCTTCTCAATTGATAGCTGAGTCTATAATAAAGATGAGGACTTCGTATAAATATTTTAAACACTCCAATTGAACAATATTAGCAAAGTGTCAGGAAATAAGGGCTTCCCAATATGAGTTAGTTACCTATGAAAGATAGTCTTACTGAGAGAAATGGACTAAATCGTGATGCCCTTTCACCTGCAGATAAATGCATGAAATTGTGTCAAAACGCAATACTGGCTGAGCAAAGTCCTGATTGCAATGTGGTAAAATGTGCTTTTCATGTGCTGTAAGGACTCTAGCCCATGCGCTTGGAATTAAGACCTGTTTCAAAAGGTATTTTGATGGGATCATATAAGACGTTTGTCAAATATATGCCAAATGTACACGGCTTAAGAGGCTTTCTGGGTCAGAAAACTTCAGTAATTGTGTGTGCGCCATCTTTCACTATGGACTAGATTAAGACAAAACATCTCAGAAAAGCTTCAGTAATTGTCTCTGTGTGTGCCGTCTTTACAGACTAAATTAAGCCAAAGCACCTCTTATTTGCTATGGCTTGAAAGAGAGACTCAGATATTATGATTCAGTGACTTGTTAGTCTGAAACAACTCAGCCACATGGCTGAGCCCTGAGGATGGGTATCTCCTGAGCCAAACTCTACATAAGCTGTCTAGTTATGAGGGCACTCCAACTGCTTCAGGCTTTAAAATCCACCTTTTAATTGATATATGACAGCCCATTCTTGCCTGGTATTGCTGTGCTTTCAAGAACATCTTGGCTTCCGTGTTGCAGGATTTGACCCATTGGTAGTTTTCATTGGGTAAAGCCAGAACTACTCTTTGAGCGTGTGTGAAGTCTTCCAAGAATTGACTGGCATTGGCCTACTTCTACTCCAGCAGAAGTCAGTCAGCAGGAATTGCACCAAGGAATCAGAGCTAAGCTAGTGCTGAGTGTCCTTGAAAATTCACCCTGTATGCCCATTAGCAATAGTGTATGACTGTGCTGAGATCGGTGACGGACCTTTTCCCACATATAGGTATGATGTCCTAGCTTATAGAATACTTTTCTAAACCAGGTCCAACATCATGCCTACAAAATTAGTAGTGACATTTTTGGCAAGTATTAGGTCATACTATCTGCAGATTGCTCATAGTTGGTTTAGGCTCAAATGAAATTTGCTCTTTGTTCTGGAGATTAGTTTTCACCTCTGCTTGGGCAGAGCTTCGGCTTACACATTTATCCACCAAATGTCACTGCATTGAATCTATCCTCCCACCTAAAAAAGGAAGCTCCTTCAAAGTTTCGTTTGTTGGTCCTGGTAAAATAACATCTAAATTTGCCTTAGATGATGAGCATGAAGGATACTTCCGAGACAGCAGGCATATTATTAGCATCAAGCTCAGCAATCCCTTTTGCTGTTGTTGTATCCTGAAGAGCCACTAGTGCTTCAGAGACGATGATAGACACACCTTTTCTGCTGGTGGCCTTTGGTGTCTGATCTGACATGAGTAGACGCTCTGTCAGGCTACACTGGGTTTGTTTGGGGCGCTTTATTCCATCTGACCTCTGTTGATTATTCCCATCCATCAATGGACATGTGCAAGCAGAACCCCAGGCTGGTTGCCACTCGCTCCTCTTCTGCAAGCAGAGGAGAAAAGGCACAAGTCAGGGGAGCGCGGTGAGGGGGCAATGCTTCCCTGCCTTCCTGCTCACGGGGGTGGAAGAGTGAAGCAGGGATGGGGATGGGGACCAGTTGGCACATGTTAATTATGACAGTGGTTTGAACATCAAAGGATGGAGATACAAGAAGCAAATATGTGAGCAGAGAGAAAAAGAGAAAGAGGAAAGAATAGGTGTGATGTTACAAGAGGAGGTGTTTGCTGGATCTAAGGGCTTAAATTCCATGAGGTAATTATAGAAGTATAAACAATAAATCAGTCTTTATCTGGCAAACTTTTGACCGTAAGAAAAAGGAAGATACATCAATGGGATTATCGGATCTAGCTCTGTAGGGTATAGAGTATAGCTGTAACAGTTTTGGGCCCTAAGTTTCTCTTTGAACAGCTTGATAGCAAGGCATGCATCAAAACTATTACTAAGAATGTGCTGTGGGTTTCTTGCATCTTCCACTGAAGGAGAAAGCTGTTACTGATTACTGGCTACGTTGGTTGTATTTCAAGGCTGGGCTCATGTGGCAGTTTTCTTTTTAGCTCTGAAGCCAACTAACTGTGTGATAACCTCATTCTTTCCCTCTAGGGAAGACCTTGAAGAGTCCACTCCTATGACTGGTTTAGGCAGAGAGAGAGCTCTGCATAAGTGGGGAGGAAGGCTCTTCTTCTGCCCTTTTCCCTGTCCCAATCCCCTTTTCCTCCACCTCTGCAGCAGCAGAACGAAACCCAGGCTCCATCTCCCCTTTACGGTGATCTTTGTATCACCATTGTCTGATTAACAAAATGATTTGTAAAGACTTTGTTTTACCTTTGATCTTGCAAAACAAGGGTAGCTTTAAACAAAGCCAGATACTTTAAAGATCACCACATGGTTTTAATAGCATTTTCTACTTTGTGTCATAACTTGAATGAACAAGATATGAACAGTATTCCTATTGTCACCACATTTCCCTGTGTTATCGCATTTGCTAATATTTCCTAGTTAAAAAAATATTGGCAACTATTATGAAGCTGATGTTGTAACTAAATATCTTCTGCTAGCTCCATCCTTAGAGCCTGTTCCAAAGCCTACTGAAGCTGCTAGAAACTTGCTCTCTGACTTCAGTCAGTGTTGGATCTGAAGCACAAAAAGGGAAATGGCATGCTCGGGAGGTTTCCCACCTTTCAGATCCCATTCCTCTGCTCCCTCCAGCTATGCAAAAGTTCTCACCACGTTGCAGAGCACAGTGCGGTTTGGATGCTGTACGCACATATGCGAACATGATGGGTTTATGGGTGTATTTTTGCTGACAAACTGAAATTATGGGAGGAAGAGAGGGGAAGTACTTTGTTTGAGATTTGAAGTTACATTTTTTAATTGATCTTGTAAATAGAGTGCTTGAGAAATGAAACAAAAATAAAGATGTTTTCATTTCTCTGCAGCTGAAAAATATACAGAATGAAAATTGAGGGGAGGAGGGGAGAAAGGATGAAGTCACAGATACTTCAGTTTCCCTTTCTCCCCATTAGTGCCATGCTCTTTCACTTACATAACAGAGGAGAGGCCGAGCTAGTGCACAGATTGCTCTTCCACTTCATAGCCATGCAGCTGCATCCTGCCCTGATAACTAATCTCATTTATGTCCTTTCCAGAAGACGGCCTGCCCTGGGTAGCAATTACAGTTGGTTAATTTTGGCACAATGTGATTAAAAGCAGACTGATATAAATCACTGAACAGTGTAGCTTATGAAAATGCAAGTTGAGGTAGCACCCCAACCACAGCACTATCATGAGAGAAGCTGAGAGCCAGATGTTGGCCTGATGATAGAAGTAATCTAATAATGGACTTTGTGTATCCTCTGGAGCTTGAGAGCCCTGCCTAACATTTTTTGTCAGCCAGATATCTCCGTGTTGCAATACATATTGAACATTTTAGAGGTTCACAAGTTGGTTTAATGGGTTGTCTTGGCTTATAGCTAAATACCCTAGGAGAAAGTCTGGGAGCAAGGTCTTCTGGAGCCCTGGCAGGGAGACCCCTAATAGGGGATATCCTAGGAGGGATATTCGGAGTACCTTAGGTATCCAGGTGTCTTAGGCACTCTGAATCTTACCTTATATTAAAGTCTAAAGTAGCCTGTGTGAGTAGGTGGTGTCATATATGGGCACGAACAAGTGACGAGTGTCCCTGGAATCAGGGCAGCTGGATGTATATGTGGAAACCTAGTGTAAGTAAAACTGTAATCAGACTCTTCCTGCATCTCCTTGCATTTCTCAGATAAATGAGACCAAGTCCACTGAAAATAGGGACTGTAAAACAAAGCCTTTTTTTTTTTCATCAGCTGAGGTGTGGTAGGACGGATTCCCTTTAAGTTAAATGTGAGTGCCCTGATTACAAGCTCACTTTGGGCTCTTTGTGGCTTAAAATGTGAGGCTGTCCTGGCTAGTGTGCACCTATATATAACCTCTGCTGGCAGAGGATGAGCATGGTGGCTCCTGAGCCAACTTCCTGCCTGCCACCTACACTCAGAATGCTGTCACCTCCTCTGAGATGTCCCATGTGATACAGGAGTGACATAAGGTGCAGCTAGGGACGGATAAAGCTCTGGTCCACAATGTCAGAGTGCATTATAGCAGTTGCCCACATGATACTGCCATAGAGTTTGATAGCAGTTTAGTCACTGGTCTTTGCAGTAAGAAAATGATAGAAAAGCCATTAAATTACCTGGTGATGTGGTTGAATAAGAGAACCTTGTAAAGAGAGTCATCTGCTTCTATTAAATGGACAGCACAAAAGCACAAGGCCTGAAGAGAATTTATGCCCAGAAATGATGTCTGTTTTCTTGGGACAAACCCTCCACCTCTGCCAGAGTTACTTTGCACCTTGTACGTGAAGACTAAGTTTTGTAAATTTTTTTGAACAAAAAAGCAAGGAGATGAAACTATTTCTGTGCTTTGCTTGAGACTTGGGCTGGAGCAGTCGCTAAGAAACTGACAGTGTCCTGATCAGAGAGAATTTGATTATGGGGAGCATTTGTATTTCTTTCTGCATTAATCTGCAAGTCACGCATTTGGAAGTGATGGCTTGAATATGAAGAAATCCATTAAAGGAGAGAGGAAAAGGAAGAGAGAGGAAGAGATAGAGAAAGGGGAGAGCAGGAGTTGATGAGAACACAACTCCTTGGCAAGTTACTCTGCAAAGGGTAAACAGAGACTGGAGTGTCTCTACCTGAAGATTCAGTCTTTGTACTCTATGACATGGCTTTTCTTCATCAGTAGAGTAAAATTTTCCTGAAACCCCTTTTTCTTTTCCTACCAAAATGTATGTTGTGGAGAATCAGTGCTGACTTCATTACATTGTTTTGCTGCAGAAAAGATAGCAAAGCTTGTGGGAAGGAGGAGGGTTAAGGAATAGTTAATTGAAAATGAAATGACTTGGGGTTTTTTACCTTAAAATAAGGTTTCATTTTGCAAAATATGCTTTTTTATTTTTTAACAAAGCTTCCAAAAGATGACAGGAAAATTATTTTTCCCATTCCCAGTCAACCAAAAAACCACAATTTTTGGCATAGCTTTTCCCAATCAGATCGTGCTTTGCTTGAACCATGGATTTGTGTAAGTAAGGAATTATGCTAGGACCTGCTCCCATTCAGTAGATGACTCAAAGCAGAGCCTCACTGGTTCCTCAAAACAACTTTCACTTGCATTGGACTACACACCATGTACCATTTAAAGCCCAACACACACACTTGTAGAGCCAAGGCTTTACAAAGTCTGGACTATTCCTTTCTTTGATGAATAACATATGGTGCCAAGATTTATCAGATCCTGTCCATGCAAAACAAAGGTTTAGAATTAACATTATCCATGTTTAATGACAAAAGAAAAGGTGATGTGATCCTCTGGTGGAAGAGAGTCATGCATTACAGTATCTCTAGGTTATATTCATCACTTTCACAGACATAATGAATTTTCCATGCACCTCCTGCTGTTAAATTGTCATTAAAAGAACCAAATAGATGGTATCAAATTCTTGGAGTATTGTGCTAACCTTGTTCAAGCAAAGAAAGAAATTTCACACTATTTCAGAAGCTGTACCCTAGACTGAGACATGGAAAGACAGAGAAAGGCTGGCACTAGATGGAGAACTGTTCTCAAATCTAAAATATCTGATCAGTAATTTAATGTATAATGTTGTTTTGTTTGTCTTCATTTCTCAGTCATCAGTGAAAGGACTGCAAATTCCCTGAAATTCGACAACATGGCTTGTTGCTGGTGTAACACTGGGGCTGCAATGCGGGACATTTCCAACAGTGCCAACCATGTGTTGTGCGTCAGTTCAATACAAGCACTTGCAGGACAGTAAAATAGTTGCTAGATAATGCCAGTTGCTTTTGCCCCTTAAAAGCTTGCCAGTGCTATGAAAAAGTTGCTCCAATTGCCTGAATGTTGTTGCTTCAGAAAAAGTATGCATCTGAAATCCCACATATGTGATAATGATTTTGAAAAAGCAGCGATCACTGCAACCAAAGCATTTGCATCTGTTAAAAGCACAGCTTGCTCTTTCACTTGTGTCAAGGCTGTTGGCACAGAATTCAAAGCACTGCATTGGCAACTCTATCAGGAAGCAAGTGCAGCATAAAGCTATAATAGCTGTCTTCGTTAGCTTTTGTTATCTAAAAAATTCCAAGTGCTTTGGATAACATAAGGTGCCACATAACTATGGAAGCTGTTGGGCAGCAGCTTGACAGCCATATGCTTACATCTATAATGTGTGCTTACCCTCGTCTTTAACTAAATGTTTTCCTTTAGCAGCTGTGGCAACAGTAGTGAGCTTGAACAATTCCCACACAACTAAAACACAGCTGAAGGCACTGGGTTCTCTGCTGAGGGGACGGAGGCCACAAGTACTCTGATCACTCAAAGATTTTCAGAGGGGCCAAAGCAACTTAAACACCTACTGCTAGAGATATGCCTGTCTGTGTGGCAAGGGCTGTGTTGCAAAGATTCCTGCCCTAACACTAACCCAGTGTGCTGTGGAGTCATGCACAGTTGCTGGTGCAGTCGGAGAGGGATATTGCCAGGCTGGCTCAGCATGGCGCTGAAGCAGCAATCCTGCTTCTGGTCCTAGTGCTAACTCATGTGGGTCATGAAGGCTATCTCTGCACTACCTTGGGGGCTGAGCTGGCTTGTGTTTCTCTGCACCTGTGGTGTGGATCTTCCCTAAATTCCTCTGAAATCTCCCTTTTTGCCTCTTCAGACACCGAACATGGACGAACTGGGAGATCACGGGAGCAGTTGGAAAGGGAATGCAAGCAGAGCTAGGAGGAGGCATGCGTGGCTGGCTATGGAGATGCAGGGAATCCAGGCACTTTTTTTTGAAAGGACAAGCAAAATCTCTCCACACCAGGATGTTTGAGGTTTGTTTTATATGCTGCCTTACTGTGCTCCATGTGATAAAGAAAGAAAATCCAGACCAAATCCTGCACTCATCACTTTCTCACAACTCCTCTTTAAAGTCTGACTAACCATTAGATGCTGCCCTGACAAAGACAAAATCTTTGAGTTCCAATCTTTCTCATTGGAAACACAAAGTCTTTCATTAAAATAAACCTCTCCTGTCCAGTAGCTGAAACATGTTGAGCATAAAGAGCCTGGCCATCTTTTCAGTCACGGTCCTGTGGTGAGGGTGGCACGTGGTGGCAGTAAGCTTCTTGAGGATTTCCACTCTAAAACTGAGACTGTTTTGCCCTCCCCGCTGATTGGGATTTGTTCATTCTTCCTAGGAAACAATTACTGCTTCATTTTTCATTTTCTACAGAAAATGTTTGGAGTACCTTGGAGTTTGGAGCTGAGGGAAAGGTAAAGGTTGCTATACCTAATGGTGTCATCTTTCTGCTCTAATACTGGCTGCAGGCTGACTATTGCCTTGTGGTAGTATAGAAGAGTGCTACACCAGCATACAGTATACAAGTTACTGCCGTTTATGTGATCCATAGGGACTATACAGCTGCAGGGGTCTGCAGGGTGCAAGGCTGCATTCCTCTCTTCTCCCTCCCCACCTGAAATATTTCGTAGCACATTTGGAATACAAGTTTGTGCTTTTAAAGTTTGACCTTTTACAAATGAAGTAGATGAGAGGAATCTGTCCAGACAGTTTTTATTGCAGCAGCACTAGTATTGCCTCATTATTAATCTCTCTCCAGATGTGTCAATTATTGCTCCCTTTCCAGATAAGACGGTGGACCTGCACATGGTGGGATAAGGGAGTGAAGGGTGCACAACTCCAGCTGCCTCTCACAGCTTTCCATAGTGCCAACAGCTGGCATGACCATTCCTGAGAAAAAGCACTTCTCTTCTCTTCCAGTATTGCTTGAGAAGAGCCTGGCTTGGCCACTGGGGATCCATTTTGGAGCTGTGAACATTGAGGAGAGGAAGGCAGATCTCTGCAGTCTGGAATAAAGCATGTAAGTTCCTGAAAGAGTCTAGTTTAGACATGCCCCTCGTTTAGACATGGCTACTTTAGACATTGTGGTAGACAATGTGGAGACAAACTCCCATAGACAGCTTAGGGGATCCCTTTCCATCCAGGGGGCTGACTCATGTGCATCTTTCCTTCAGTGCCAGTTTCTCATTGGCATTTCTATATGATTGTTATAGAAACTATGTCAGTTTAACTTAGTTGCTTATATCACAGATATGATTGTTTCTAACACACTGCACAAGAAGAAATCTCACACAAAAATAGAAGAGTTGGAAAAGTCTATTTTAATATACCGGTTTGGAAAAAAGAAAAAAAAAAAACCACGAACAAAACAACAAAAAACCCAGCCACTGTAAACCTAACTAAAAGCAATTCACAGCAGTAATGCAATTTCATTGTTTTCCAACTATTTGGAGGTTAAATTGGGCTTTTGGCAATCTGATAACCTGAGCAAACAACTCTAAACTAGTCTTAGCCTCCCCCTTCTTTAAATAAAGCTCAACTTGTAATATGGAATGTGAATTGTTTTGACTGTTAAACCATTCCAAACTCAAAACCCACTCATCATAAATGTGTTGAAAGAAGAATATATTTCAATAGTGCGGCAGACTCTTTGAATACAGTAGAACAGCGGTCTTCAATCAACTAGACTTTCTTTCCAGAAACAGAAAATGAAAGCATAAGTGCCATACACATTTTTAAATGATTTATCTAAATTCAAAGAACTAACTTTTTTGTGACTGATTATAACTGCACATATGAATGGCTATGGATAACAGGTTTCTTTCGCTTTTCAAAATGATATATAACAATGTTCCATGCAGAGACCTTCTATTTACACATCTGTTCAGCACCTGCCCATAATTACTTAGTTAGATTTTATTATTGGGCTTGTCACCATATTAATGTAGCTGTACATTCAAATTGATTGTAATTGCAAATTTCCTGAAAAAGCTTGGTTTCTGCAAGTATTTAATTAAACTGATATCCTAAATTAAAAATAATTATGTAACTGTACTCCACTACAATAACACATGCATGTCTCTCTCTACATAGAAAATGGGTATTTCACATAATTCATACAATATGTGGATTAATATTGTACAATTAAAGGTCAGTCTCCACTAGAAAAGGAGGAATAATTTACTTCAGTGTTTAGAAACCTGACATATTTCAATTAAGCAAGCAATTTGTCACAAACTTCATAAATCAAGTTATCGAGGAACAAGTTAGCAATGGTTATAATAAATAGAGATGGTGAAAAGTAAGCTTATTCTTTCTTGTGGCATAATTTTGCTTGAGTAAATGGTTTCTATAGAAAGCCTTCCATTTCTAGGTCATGAGGTCATATCTAGTATGTCTCAGTAACTACTGATGTTTATTTCCATCTAATGGCTGTTTGGAGGTCTGTGACACAGTCGGTAGCCTCTGCTGAGCAGTTGTCTCTGGTACACAAAAAAAACCCCATGACACCGCCCTTGAAGCCTCTTTGGTCTTGGGATAAATCAGGAGAGGAGTTGGTCCCAGCCCAAGGACCTGGAGAGCGCCATCCCCAGCAGTGTGTCGTGGGAAGCTGGAGCCCAAGCTAAGCTCACCTTCCCCTGTGAGTCTGACCCTGGTGCTACAGCCACAGGCATCAGCGACCTGGAAACCGAGCTTTTGCATCACTGAGTGAGCGCTGAGGCAGAGCTGCGCTGGATTGGCACAGTGGCACAAAGTTACCTGTCAAGAATTAATTTCCTCTCATGGGAGAACAGAGACATTTTGAGAGGAAATGTTCATGTTTGTTGTTGAAAATGCATCCAAAAATTCTACAGTACTTCACCTGAGGGACAGTCAAGTATTGTCAGTGTGAAAGTTTCTGGAGCTATGGACCAAAACGTGCTTCCCAGAAACCCAAAACTGCCTTTGCTTTTTCCCAGTCCTTCTGCGGAGCTGTGTGAGCCTGTGGAGGCCGGTAGAGCCTGGGAGGGAAGAGGAAGGTAAGTGAACTGGCTGAAAAATAGTCAGGTTTTGGTCAGATGCCTGCTGGATTTCTTTCAATAGACTCATCAAATTCACAGCTTTTCTACAGAACACTTAGTTTCCATGAGCGACCCTTTTCTGTTGGAAAATTTCCAAAATGTTTGCTCTGACACTGCTTATGCTTATCTTGAAGTAAACTGCAGAATCTGTATTCCACAATGGCTGAGTTAATCCATTCAGAAACACTAATGCCAATAAATATATATCCACTGAACAGCAAAGTTATGATCTGGATTTTGAACTCTCATAATTCAAAGAAAATGTGAAACAGGCTTTTGATTTGATCCACTGTGGCTATAAGAACTGAGTATGAAATACTGCTCCAAGCTCTGCTCCAAACCATTCAAAGTCCAGTGGTTGCTCCTAGGATTTGATTTGAACTCTTACCTACAATTTTGTTGGTAATAACTATGTTCAGTTTTTTTGTGTGTGTGAGGTTGGGTTATATAGCAAATAGGTAATCATGTTCACTATGCAGTACACATCCTGAATCTCAGCTCTGATCTCAGTCCCACTTTCTGAGGATGCTACTAATATTACAATCAGCAGAAAAACAGATTTAACTGTTATTTAAATGATCACTGTTCAATCTGAAAGGAAATGGCTGCAGAAATTTCTATTTTCTGTCGTTGCTTGCCTCAATTCCTTGTGCGCATCCATAGAAAAGCTTCACTGAAACTGAAGGACATCCATATATGATGATAGGTTCATGGCCAAAGTGTCCAGGCGCATATCTAGAGCATTACTGATGAGCATGTAAAATTACAGTGAGGGAAGGAAGAAAGGGAAAAGTGAGAAGAGAGTTGGAGTTCCAGCATGGAAGATCACCTTCTTTCCCCTCCCTCATTGGCACTCTTCAGTATTTCTCCACATGCAACATCAAGTTGAAAAGAAGGAGCAGAAAGAAACATTTCTTTGCCTTGTCTTGCAGTTGCCTGGCTTCCCTAACTCTGTAACATTCTCCACACAAGTATAAGTTTGAACGTTTGTTTTGGGATCCTAATCCTAAGACAAGATCCTAAGGTCCCCAAAGTCTCCAGCCTTCCTTCCTTCCCTTTCTGAACATACACCTTTCCATTTCCCATCAGAGTTCCTGTTGGGCAAATCTGGTCCTGCTGAAGGAAAAAAAAACAAGGTGTAATTTACTTTTCAAGCAAACTATTTTCTGATAAACGTTCTCAACATATTTTTTTACGAAATGGCCAACTTGAATTAGAAACTGACATTTTCTTTGTTTGTCTGGGAGGTGCATCTTAAACACTGGTGTCCTGAAATGAAATGAAATGGGAATTGTTGCATGTTCAGGGATGATATTTGTTCTGGCATTCTCTGTTGTCCACATATTCACATTAGGCTAATTTTTCCTATTTCTGCATTGCCATATACTTGGCAGGTAGAGCAAAATAAACAGTAGCGTAGTTAATCAATCCAATCTTGTTGGAAAGAGACTGAAGGGAGACCTTTGTTGTTGTGGAAACCTAGCAGTGACAGAAACCCTGTGCCTCTCTTTGCCAATAAGAATTGGTTGGAAATTGGGTGAATTGGGAAATAACAGCTATAAGTATGCTTATGAATTACGGGCTTGATCCCACAAAGCATTTTTATTAACATCCAAAATTAAAAAGTGATCGAAGTTCAAGCACAAGCTTAAAATGAAGCATATGATTAAATGCCTGTTCTCCTTGGGAGGCATTAATAGAAGTCTGCTTTTTCACTATTATGCCTGTTACATTGCCAGGGGAGCTTATGCTCAGAACCAAGGGGACAGAGGGCTTTCTGTAAGGCAAGAGGTTTACTTCACCTTTATCTGCAGTAAAGATCATAGAGATGTAAGATGGCTGCCTTCTGCAGATGGAAATAATGGATCTGCTTCTTATCTGCCATTCCAAGTTCATGCAATTGAGGACTATAGATCATTTCCCTTACAGCTTTTTCCTTCCACTCAGTGCTGCCAGAAAAGTGTGATAACTCATTGTAACCTATACTTCAGGCAGCTATCAGATCAACCAAACACTGATTGGGTGATTACAAATACTGGAAAGTAATGTGATGTCTTGCAGAATGTATATCTCTGCGTCTCTTGGAAGTAAATATTTGTGTGAGTAGAAGTGATCTCGGAGCACACCCTGACTGTAACCATGGCTCAGTCTCTCTTTCTCATGATCCCACATCATCTGGGTCCTGTTCAAGCATGTATTGTTACTAATTAGAACAAATATATAATATTAAGGATCCACTCATATTCCACGTCTCTGACAGAAACAGTATCTCTCTTACAAATGTTGCATGCATTTTCCATTTGGACACGGCCAATGGTTTGTCTAGCTATGGTGAGAACACCAAATGCGTGAAGGGCTCATCCATGCTGACCAGCATGACCCTGCTTAGTCCAAAGCCAGGTCCATGGAGCACAGGTAATACAATACCACCTTCACCCTTCCCAAATGCTATGACCAGTGGGAAGCCAATCTGACCACAATGTTAGAAGAGCCACCTCAGAGCTTCCCCGGCCGACCAGGATGCCCACGGTCCCAGGAAGTCACTTTGGCTTGTGAGACTGTGTTCATAGGCTTGGAGGGCACTGCTCCCTCCACCAGCTGTTGCCAGGGGCCGATGACGCTGATTTAGTGACCCTTTGTGTCCTTCTCCTGGCACTGAGAATCTGACACCACCAATATTTTTTAAATGGCACAATACAAGGTATTAAAAGCCAAGGGGAAATTTAGGAGTCTGTGTTGCTGTTTGATAAATAGCTATCTTACTAATATAAGAACTTGTCAGCACACTACAGACTTCATGAGTGTTTGTGTCTCTGTGTATGTGTTGGATTGAAAACACAAACCTTTAGACATGAAGGGTGGGAGGATGCGGGACTATGTATCTGTGACATCTTGGTCAGTCTTGGCAAGAAACCTTTCCCATTTCTGTACTTTAACTGTACTTGAAATCAAGTGAGAGCCTAACTAAAATTAATGGAGAAATAAAATGTTGGGGGAAAGCACGGCAGCATAAAAATAGAAATGCTAGGACTAGAAAATATTAGATCTCCATGAACTCTCTTACAATGCATTTTTTTCAAATTAACATATCAAAATATTGCTCTGGGACTTGCAAAAGTCTTCAGAGTGTAATATATTAAAAAGACTATGATACTGTAATAAAATAATGAGTTTTACTTGAGTTTTACCTCTCTGCGATGCTGGAATCAGTAGCCAATACATAGTCAGCTTTCCCCATACATCTCTTACCCCAACAGTCTCTGAAACAGGAACCTCCTCGCCAATGTTCAGAGGGAGTGACGGTGGGGCAGAGGTCCTAAGTGCTTTGGTACCCGCTGAAATCCCTTTCCACAGCTGTCCCACTTGGTGTGTTCATGCGGTTTAGTGTGGAGTGGGCAGCAGGAGCTCAGAGGGCTTTTTTCCATGAGGTTGTGGGATGTACCATGCTCTGTGACAAATCTGCTTAAAACTTGATTGTGCAATATGGCTCTAGTTGTGTTTTAATTCCACCATGAGTCATGACACTATTTGGGGGGGGGGGGGGGGGGGGGGAGAAAAACAAAAGCTAAGCAGTTTTTAAAAAATAAGGCTTCAAACTCTGCTTTGCACTCATCATAAATATATCATTATGCAATGGAGTCACTATTGGACAAGGTAAATTGGAGTGCCTTAACCATGTTTTTCTATGGCTTAGCTTGTGTCTTTTTTTTTTGCAATGTTTGTTTTGAGGATAATTGCAACCCCTTGACACATTCATACCCTTCAGTTATTAATACATATTCTTAAGCCATAGGAACAGAGTTCAAATCAGAGAGTACTTAGTGAGATTGCCTGTCAGAGAGGATTTTAAGCAAAAAGCTCATAGCAACTTTGTTGCTTCATACAGGTCTATAATCTTTACAGAAATAGATGTTTAATTAATGAAATCTATACAACCCATGGCCAAGTGAGCAATGAACTGTCAGTAAATTATCCCTAGCAGATGGAGGGAAAAAAATCCTGCTGTGTTATTGCAAGGGTGCGTTAAGGACACCAAAGAGAATGTAAGAAGCTAATATTTCCTATCCCAATAGACCTCCTGAGTCCAACTTAACAACTAGGGAAATTCCTCTTTATTGCACTCTTGAGTCACCTGGGGTGCCTGGTGCCATCATGCACTCCTATATACTGTATACCATGGATGGGTGGCGTAGGCACACCACCACCCTTGCTGGGGCTCTGCTGCTCCCCAAATTCCACCACAGGTAGATTTTTTCTCTTCATGACATGCTGAGGACACAGTTGTGAAGAATACAGTAGAAGGCTTGTGCTTCCTGCCTGTAAACTTCAGCTATCTGTTGCAATAAAAACAAGAAATGATCTTATTTTGCTTGATTAAATGAAGATTGACACTAAATCAAATTACTTGCTGACAGCTTGTGATTTCATGTAACTAACCATGGTTTTGAAGCTAACTGCAATGCACCTGTAAATTACTTAGAAACACTTCTGCATTTACATGAAGCAATCTCTGAAAAGCTACAAGCTATTAGCTACATTTATGGTCTTTGATTCCATCGTATGCCCAATTATTTTAATCTTTTAAGTCACTGAGGCATAGGCAAATACTGGAATGGGTTATTTATTTATTTCTTAATTGGGAGAGATTTCAGAGATCATTCAAGGCATTGGTTAAATTTTTTGGAGATGAATCATGTGCAAATACAAAGACAGATGGACAGATAGCTACTCCGTGCCTGGTGCCAGCAAAAGCTCCCTCTCACGTCCCACCCAGCATGTCCCAGACTTAAACCTGAAGGGTGTCTTTACTGGTAAGAAAGGTCTGTGGTGACTTTGGGCCAGACTGCGTGCCTCTGTCAGCCTGGTGGTCTGGGGCATGCCCTTCAGTAGGTGCAGGATCAGTCCCTAGGTCTGCTGCCAACAAATTGGGATGCCGTTTCAGCAGATACCAGATACCTCTTGTCTGAAGATAAAATTCACCTAGAAGACAAGGCTTATTTATCACCAATGCTCTCAAAGTATGGGTGCATGGATCTTTGAGTGAGAAAGACTTGTAACCTAAAAACTGGCTTAAAGCAGCTAGGCAGTTGGAAAGACAGTTTGGAACTAAATATCTGTTATCAATTTTTTATTATTTTAGCCTGGTGAGATGCAAGTTTGTGAAGCTGATGCAAGATAAAAGGGTCCTCCAGTGCTGACTATTTCCAGAACCCCAGCAAAACGAGCTTTGCTACTGTTGTGTTTCTGGACAAGCAGTATTCCTAACATGGTTTGCACTGCAGCCCACAAGCCTTGCTAGCACTTTGAAACATTATTTGCATGAGAAATGCCAGACCTGGCAATGTGGTGATATAATACACTAAAAAAGCAAATTCTGTGCAATGTTCAATAGGAAAGTTTTTTTATTCTATGAAGAATTTTTATTTAATGTATTTTTTCTTAAAAGCATCTTTTCTCTATATCACCGATAATAAATCATTCTTGGCACTCGTTAATGGCTTTGTTATCCATTTCCACCCTCTCTGTTTCTAAATTATGGAAACAAGTTTTGGAGTGCAGTGGGAGGCAGCTGAATGCTCCAGCATTCTGCTGTGAATCCAGAGCATTTTGTTAAACCTCTTGCACAATTTCCAAAAAAGCTAGAAATACTTCATGGCAACGGACTACAAGGGGCTGTCTTTTTCTATAAAATTCTAAACACACACATTTTCTTTCCTGATTTTCTCTGCATGTGTCAAAGCTAGGCAGGAATTCTATAGCATTTAGTACTTGCTGATGTAGAAATGACTGCCAAATGAATGGTTTATACTGGAATATCTCATTATTTATATAAGTATGCTACAGTATGGACATTTAATTTAGTTCTCATTCCAAACCCATGACAAGCCACTTTGACACCTTTAAGAAACGTTTCACATATGGTAAGATGCAGCATTCAAAACTGTAAAAGGGAAAAAAATAGATGACTCAAATTAAAACAGATATTTTTAAACAATCAGAGGAAATACTTCAAGTTTATAATAATACATCTCAGCTATTTACTGTTGAATAACTTTAATGATGAATTGACATTTCTGGAGACCAAGGATGGTACAGTAGTTTTGGGGGCTGGCTCTTTTCACTTTCAAAAGACCTAGGGCAAAATTTTGCATGCATTAATGGAAATGCCTTTTTGGATATGAGGAGTGAAAGATTTCATGGGAGTTTCTGATATGTTGTGGTGCTGCTGCAGATCTGAACATGAGGGAATCCAGGCACCAAGCCCAGGTACAGCCAGGCAGGGATTTGGTACTGCACCTGCACTCCCTATGCCTGTCTCTTACCGTCTCATAGCCTTCCACTTCATGAATAAAATAGTCGTGTTTATCCCCCCACTGCACGTAAAAATACCATTTTAGCTAAAATACATCTCTGCCATAAAACTAAATCAGACTACTTGTGTAATAGAGCTGACTGGAAAGTAGCACCAAAGCTTGATTTACAGTGTAGGCTAGGTGTGGAAGTGTTTGGTTTCAAAGCTGACAATTTATATGGAGCACATTCTCTCTAAAGTGTGAGTTTAAGCCATGAAGTCTGGCTTTGGAACAGCAACTGTCTGGGTACTACCAAGATTTGGGGTGTTCCTACTCAGCACAATGAGTGGCCCATTTGCCAGGGCCCCTGACAGCAAGAAGCACACACTAGTGCTCCAATATACGAATGACCATGAGGGCTAATAAGGCTAAATATAAGGCTAGTAACACTGGGTTTCTGCTGGGTGAATGCCTGCTGGGAACCCTTTCTGTGCCTCCTTGCTTAGCTTCAAGAAACCTAAGGTGTGGGGCTTGAAAGTAAGCATGGCCTCAGCATGCAACTGAAGCACTTAGTGACCTGTTTTGCTCTTTGACCATGACATTGCACCAAAGTAGTAATGTTTTACTACTTAGAGGGCAGCAAGCAGGCAAGCACATGTGGAGAAAGACCTCAGTTACAGCCAGACGGTTCTCCCAAGGCATCCCACCTTGGGGCTTCCTCGAAACATCAGGCAAGTGCCTTTCAGCATTTGCCATTGAGCTGAAAATGCACAGAGGTGCCTGAGTGGTGTAGTTCTTGCCTGGGCCTGCAATGGCCTGCTCTTGCTGTGCAGATGGAAGTGGGCTCCAGGGTACACTGAGTTCTGTACATGTATATAAATACATACATAGAGAGAGTTAGATATCATACAGGTATCAAGTAGAAAGCAGAAGTATTTTCTGTCTAGAAGTGCTTAGTATATAATAAATAAGACAGCAAGAAGTTACCACTAAGACAAAGACTTAAAAGACACAAAACATGAGGTGTTTAGTGTGTATTTTGTTTAATTTTTTATAAAATTAATCTTTGACAAACTCTTTTGAAGAGCAAGGGCTTTTAGCCAACCTGAATAACAACATTATCCAGTGTTACCAAAATAAAGATGAAATACTGTCAGTTGTAACTTCTGAAGCTTTTTCTAATCCATTTTCTTCTTTTTTCTGCTCATCTGGATCTCCCTAACTCACGTGTGCTCACTCTCCAGCCTGATCCTTGCCCCTCCATTACCACCACAAGCTGCTCCCTTGACCCTAAGTGCAAGAATCAAGATTATCTTCCAAGAGTATCTAAGAGGGAGGAGGGGAAAGACAACATCTGGAGAGTTTTCCTAGGGCTTTTTGTGTTTTCCCCTTTAGAATATATTCTGTGTCCTTTAAAGGGGTGGATGCACCCCCTCCCCATCCCAAGCCCTTCCCTTTGGAGAAGCAGCCACCAGCCTGGCCACCTGGGAAGGCTCCTGCAGTGCATCAGGCGACTTTGCAGCTATAAGACCTATTGCAGTACATGGGAGTCTCTCCGTGAAGCCAGTGGGGTTGCATTGCCCAGGCACCACATTTTAAGGTAATCTAGAATCTGTAAGAAAGGGAGCTGTATTTTTTCCAAGGAGGGTCATGTGTATCCCGAGTCAGTTAGTTTGTTATAAGGCTGATATTGTAATGGAGTCCATGAATGTTCGTGCTAAATGGAAAATGAAAGGGGACTACCCCACATTTAATGAAACAAAACACAAGTGAGTCAGTCTTTAAATCTTTCACCAGATAATTTCTCTCTCATAATGTGCTCTTTCTATCCACTAATTTGACAGTGTGTTCTTTTAAATGTAGGTATCTGATCGATGTCCCTGGGTAAGTTCATCTGGCTGACGAAACAAAACAGCAATATCTAACGACAACCTCTGGCACAGGTACAAACACAATCGGTCTCTCCCATTTATCTTGAGATTGCACGCAAAGTACTCTGAAATAAAAACACACTACATCTCTTCTATTTTTTGATGTTGAAAGATTTAAAAAGTGTAATCCACATTAAGCTTCTACATTTCACCAGCCAAGACTGACTGAAAAGTGTGTACTTTTAGACGGTAACTGCACTATTCGTTGTTGCTACTAACTGTGCAACTGCATGGGGTTTGGGTTTTTTTTTTACTCTTCCTTACGGAATTCCTGAAAGTCCTTTGCCAAATCATATGTAATGTTTAATTCATATAACTTTCCTTTTCTCCTGTTTCTTAAGTGAAGCCATTAAGTTAAAACTTGAAATGGAATCTCACACGTCCACCTTGAATGCTGAAGAATAAACCACAAAACAGAGATCTGAGCAAAGCTAAAACTGTGCATTTGAGAAATGTTTGGGTTATTCTTAATGTTTCTAAATCAGACACAGTGTTTCTAGTATTTACAATGGGATCTATGTGCTGTTTTTAGAGAGCACTTCATGGTTAGTGATACATGGTTTAGGTATTTAGTCAATCACAAACAATTATATATTTACATCTTTGAAATTTGTTCCCATGGGTTCCACCAAATGGATAAAACCAGCAGTGATTTCTATGCCTGGAAGAGTCCTACCAGGCAAGGTTTTGAACCGTCTTCTTGCAAAAAGCACCTCCAGAATACAGAACATGTGTCAGTATTTTTACCTGGTTACTCTATTTTCAGCACAAAGACTTCTAGTAGTCACTGAGGCAGGTTGTTCAACCTCTAATCCCTACTATCCAACAAGCCACACGATCTACCTCTAGTCTGTCTGCCATGGTCCCTTTTCCTACTGCCCAGCTAAGAGGAAAAAATTCTGGTGAATTTCTTCTTCTTCATATCCCTTTAGAATCAGTTGAGAGTGGAGGAGAGGTAAATACATCCACACGTTTGTTTTTAGGTTTACATCAGCAGAGGCTCTGATGCTATTAAGGAGGATCTAACGTACACTGAACAGATTTTTTTCTTGCTCTGGTACATCAGAGAGAACAAGATCACAGTCCCGTGTAAATGTGCTCAGGAATGTAGAAACACTGAATTAGACACATGTTCCACTTTCTTCGTGTGCTGAATCACCCTTGTCAGGAGCTTCTTTAGAGACCTAATACAGCAATCTGTCATTCACAGAAAGGAGCACGTGGAGTGTAAAATACCATTACTGGAATTTATCAAGAACAGCTTCCATAGCCTGCTACACTGTAAAAATGTTCACATTTTAGCCTGCCAATGGAGCTTCAGCATCGATACCTTCAACAAATAGGAAGCACATGGCATATTAAGCTTGTTTCCTCTCAAGTCCACAGTTCAGTTTTAGAGGATACATATGAAAAGAAAATCCAGGCATCAACTGCCCAGGTTAAAGAGGCAAGGCCTTTTCTTGTGTGACTGAAGTGGGGAGTCACATAAAGCAAATGGACTTGGCAGCTTTCCCTTGCTCCTTTTTGTTTCTGAGGTTGAACAGCCATCGGAAGATACCCAGAAAGTAATGTGATCCATCAATGACCATCTGTCCATGAAAAATACAGAGTGTTGGAGTGAGGCAAGGAAAGGAGGATTTCATGGGCAAGGTTGTTCAGCCTTTCTCAAATAAGACACCGGTTCAGGTAATCATGTTGGGTATCTGAATTGGAGACGGATAAGGAGAACACCAACAGCCTGCTGAATGGCCACGTTGTTAGACTGAAATTCATCTGCCCTTGAACTCCAGAGTTCAAAAATGGATTTGGTCTCCTACAGCTTTGCTTGTTTTTGACCCTAGTGTCTCAATTCAGACTAATCTATACATCAACATGTCCAAAAGAGTGAATCTTCTTAACATGAAGTTAATACCTAAGTTGGGCCCGTTTCTGCAAGGAACTCAAACACAGGCATGACAGAATGGAGAAAACCGGTTCCCACTGGCTCTCATGGGGTTTGGTGGTGGTTCTCCCATTTGGTGGGGCATATTATTTCTACAGGAGAAAAGGGACTCACGTTTCTGTTGTAGGTTAATATGAATGCTTAGTACTTTGCATTTGGGAAGAGATCGCTCCTTTCCCCTGTATATGCTGCTGTAGATTTTAGCTAATGAGAAACTACTCACTTAACTCCACTAAGCAGACACTAGATTAATGTGATGCATGGCAGTGGGGAGCATTAAGAGAAGTGCAAAAAACCTCCTATATTATATATCCACTTTCGTGAAAATGGATATTGCAACGTGTTTTATTTCCTGCTGATTTTCCTTCTTCTTCACTGGCCACCTTCACTCAACCTGGTTTTACACCAGTTGTGTAAAATCATCTGAGTTGTCAGTGAAGGCATTACAGAAAACCTAATTAGTACTTACTCACCTTTCTACCAATTTTTTCAACAAACCAGGTGGCAATGAAAGAATTTAACTTACACATCAATAAAGAGCATATTCTGTTTGCTGGCTCCAAATGTTCAGTAGCTCCACCATAACAGGATGTGCTTGTCAACTCTACTGTATGCTTCATCATTTGTCAAACAAATAGATCTGATGCAGCAATATTCAGAACTCTTCGTTGCAGCAAAATTCCCGTTGATTTAATGAGAAGATGCAAAGAAGGTTCAGGCCATATTTATAAAAAGATTAAGTCCATATATATGTGTGTGTGTATGTGTGCATGTGTACATATATGTAATATATGTAATATATGTACATGTACAACATGCACAGGCACACAGAGAGAAATCTTTCCCTTTTTTTCCCTGACTGATAAGTTGTTTACTTAAATGGAAGTTTTGTAAGGAATGAAGGCTTGAACTCCTGCAAGTATTTACCCTGGGTTTCAGCTCTGAGTTTTTATGTGATTTTGACCTCCTGTGGCTCTCTGATTTTAAAATAGCCTCTCCTAATTTACTGAGGATATAAGGTGTATCAAGCTGAACAAGACACAAGTCTCCTCAGATACAGATATTTTCTCATTTAAAAAAGAAAACTCCAATCTACATTTGCACTCCTTCACATCTCTGTTATGAATGTGAGTTGTCAATCTAAATGGTCAAATCCAGTACTGCTGGATTTTTAGCATAGCAAATATTGGACAGTTTTACTCAAAAAGTTCCACCCAACATGCAAACTTATTATTTATTATTACTGCTGAATCGCATCAGTTTATTGTAGAGTTTATCATTAAAAGATAGCATTACTCAAGTGCTAACTTCTAATGGGAGTTTGGAGGGCAAGGGTTGGCCCTTGGAATTAAGGTCATGTGGTTCTTTTGGCTTGTTGTACATAAAATAGGAAGGTTCTGCTGATTATTACAGAAATGTATACTCTCCCTTTTGTACACTAATGAAAAGTTTTTAGGAGGAAATATTGAGAGTTCTGTACATAATACAGATTTCATAAAACTATAAATACTTGGCACACTAGTTAGACATATTTAACTTATGTGTGCCTAATCTGTATTTTTACAGGATTTCTCCATCCAAGAGTTCTGCTAGCTATAGATTACTTTCACACAGAAACACACACATCTGGGTGTTAGCATCAGTACAAGATTTGATTGGTTGCATATTTGCCTGTGAATTTTCAGATGCGGGCAAAAAAAAAATCCTATTTCTTGAGGACTATATAAGGAAATAGTTCAAGTCTTGATGTGACATCATATTATTCAGCAGCAGATTATCAGCCTGCATCACCATACAGTACACAGTAACTAGTTGGTTATTTAACATATGGCAGGAAAAGTGCCTGCTTCATCAAACTCTACATATAATGATCATCTAAACATTGCTGCATCTATAATGCCTTGGAAAAGTTCCCTTTATGCTCAAAACAATTGAGCAAGGATCACATTATGGGTCTCCAGAGATCAAATAAGACTTCTTAAAAGAAGAAGAATGATGTACATCTGCTTTAGTGTTGAAGGTTACATAATATCGACCATATCTCAACACCTTTGGTGCCTTGAAAGACTAGCCCAAAGGAAATACACACCAGGAACAAGATCTTGCACTTCTTTGGTGCTTTTAGTGTACTCTAAGAGACATAACCAGAGAGATAAATGTTCATCTTCTTGTCCCCAAGGAATAGAGTCATTTAAAAAGAGTCATAATTAATAATAACTTGATTTGTCTTCCTAAAAAGCCTGCCTGACATTGAAGACAAAAGGTTTTTGCATTGTTCAGGAACAGTTCCTCCTTGTGAAAATATTAGTCCTGTAATACTGCCAAGATCTGTGCCATCCTAGATGGTCTGCCACTCTGTGTGCCTGATGCCTAATTGGAAGATTCCTGAGGGAAGTTCATCAACACCATTGAAAGATTTCAAACTTTTACTTTCATAAGCCTCCTTCTACTTCTTCTTTCATGCCGGATCCTCTTTCCCCCCTACTCTTGCAACTTCTTCAGAACACCAGTCCAGAGCTCACAGACCTGTTAGAATTCTGTCCTTTAACTTCTGTGTGCTTGGGGTATTTCCTCTACTACACAGCTAGGGTAGGGGACTAGCAAAGGTCTTTCCTACTCTCTGGGACACATGCTACAAGGGTAAATAGTTTTCATGATTAATGAGGTAAATACAAAGCATCTTTGACAGGATGGGAACGGGGTCCATAGATGTTCTCAAAATTATGTCAGAGGTGCATCACTCATTCAACATAAAGGCTTCCGTCATGTGAGGTTGAAACACCCAGCCAAATTCCTCACCAATATGAGGCAAACTATGAGCCCTCTAATTACCTGAAAGTAGTCGATGTGCTTTACATTTATATTGCACATTTCTGTCTTGGAGTTGGCCACGGCTTATTGATCCAATAGGAATTTTCTGAACCTTCTTCAACTGGAGGAAAAAACCACAGCTATTGCCTTTGAAAATGAGAGTGTGAAAATAAAAAGAGCTCCTGCCTCATCCTCCCTGTCCTTGGCCCCAGGCCACAGAGGATTTTGAGGTGACCACAGGCACTCTGTTTCTCCTTGAACCCTCCCTAGTTGAAACTCTCCACCATGCCGTAGCCTCCTCATACATTCTGCAGCTGTGGAGAAAAGAGATGTCTTATTGACCAAATACTTCCTCGCCCATCCCTCCAGGAGTTTCTCACCTAGCTGAAGACTTCATCCTATTTAAGACCAAAGGTCACTGCAGTCATCCTGGGCTAGCCTCCAGCAATCCCAGGATCATTTGTGATATCTACAGCCTCCTCTGGGATGTTGCTGGGACCATGTTTGGTTCTTTTGTTTTGTAGTCTTTGTTCATTCTTTTTGTCCTGATCCCTTAAACTATAGGCCCCATCTCTGTTCTCTGTATTCAAATGTCTCAAAGACCAGTTTGGTGGATTAAGAGAACCATCTTCAGGCACGGTCCTCTCCTTGCTGAATTAATGCCGTTCGCTCACCTCTGCCAGCCACAAGTCTGGCATCCATTTTGGCACTGAATACTTTTCTTTCCCTTATGTGCATTAAACATGCTCATTACACTATAGCTTCCACATCATAACTCATGTAACTCACCCAATTATACCTCTTTACTTTCTTCTCTTCTTGGAAGCTGAAGCTCACTTCTTTATGATGACTGTAAGGCCCAGTTCCCAGACTTCTTCAGTGTATGCCAAATGCTGCTGCCAACCTCCTTCCACCTGAAAATAAACATGAACATATCACCCTCACCCACAACTGTATTTGTTTCAGAATGTAGATCAGAAAAAAAGAAAAAAATCCTTTTATTCTGTAAAATTCTTCCTGGGCTTTGTCCAGTCTATCTCATGCTCTATTCCTTTCTCCCACCACCTCTCTTATGTGACTGAAGTGAAGAAGACCTCATAATTAAGGAAATGTTTATCAGGTTATATTACTCTGATAAGGTTATCCTACTGTTTAAGAAAGGGTTTAGATTTAAAGAAATTACAATCTCAGTTTTTTCCTGAAGTAAAATTAAACAAATGTTAATTAAAACAGCTAGACATATATTATAAATACACATAAATATATGCACATATACATGAGTGTGTGTGTATATACACACTCTTTAACGAGTAATTTCCTGATTGTTTTCTGGCTGTAGCAGGTAGCAGATATGCAAAAATCAAGAGCTAGTTACACAAGAATCCCATGCTTTGCAGCTCACTGTCACTCAGTAGAATCTTCAGCCCTATGTCTAGTATCTGGGCTTCCTCTGCAACTGATGGGGAGAATGAAACAACTAAAAATTATTTAAGCACTGATTAATTTCTGTTAGAAGAAGGAAGAAGTAGTGAGTCTCAAGAAGGTGGGAAGTTAAGTCCCATCTTGCAAAGAGGTTTGAACTATGTCCCTATTGCTAAGTAAAGCAGGGCTGAGAACCCTTCTCTGGGCCTGAGGCTAAGTGGCATTTGTCACTAGGTCTTTGGGTCCCAAGTGGTGCCTCTGTGGTTCAAAAAAATAATTATTTCCTGTGGGTTTTTAGTTCTGAGTATCAGAGATAATATAAGGGATGCACTGTAAATTGTTCAAGTGATATTTTCATAGCATGAAGCAGAGTGAGGGTGTGGGCTGAGGGCATGGAAGGGTACCTGGGACTGCAAAAACTTCTGGGATAGTGTTGGAGGACTGGAATAGTGCAGGATGGAGGGAGCCAAAGTAGGTGCCATCTAGTGCAGACTGTGCCTTGGGAGTGATCCCTGGTGTGCGTGGCACCCCCGAGCCCTGTCTTAGAGAGATCAGAGCCAAAGCTGTGCTGGGAGCATGCTAGCAGCCAAACAGGGTGCTTGATCTCATGCCCCCTCCTTGCACTACGCAGCAGCAGTGTTTGCTGCCACTAGCATCCACTTCCAGTGGAGAGGATATGCCCTTACGCACCTTACCTTGCACACATGACTGGGCTGTTGGAGGAAACAGGATGTGGGTATGGTACCCCAACAACAGATTGTTTCTTAACCAGTAAGGTATAGAGCCTTAGTCTTGCCTGCTGAAGTAGCTTAACTGACTGAAACCAATTCAGTGTTCACCAGACTGGCCTTTTCTGCGTCTTGAATAAACAACAAAGTCAATCTTAGTCTAGTCATAAAGTTCTTGTTTCTAAGGAAGATAAAATTGATGACAAAAATTAAAAAAAAAAAAAAAGACGGAATGAAATGGGATACCAGGTCTGTTTAAATTACGTGTTTCTTTTTCTGGGAAGTAAAAGGTCCATGTTGTATTTGAGCTGATCCAAGAACCTATGAAATAAAGGGGAGAAGACATCAAAGGACAGAGACAGAATTAACCCAGGAAAAAGGAGGTTGAAACAATCCACAGGGGAAAATACAGAGCATCGTCACAAGTTCAGAAGTAGCAAATTTGCCACTGGAAAGTCGATCAGCGTTAAACTGATGTTAAAGTATCTAAACTATCTAGCTTTCCACAAAGCTTTTCTTGTAGTTTTCAGCTGTATGCAAAGCTCCTGAGAGAACTGCAAGACATGGCAAACAAACTAAATTGCACTTCCTACTTTCTGCAAATAAGGCAATGTACTTATTTATTACAAAAATTACTGGGAGTGAGAGCAAACTGAATGTATTCTGAAATGTTATGAAGTTTCCCTTACAAATAATAATTATTTTTGTCTTAATTGATACAGTCTTGTTTGGTTTTATTTATTCCCAGCAGCAAATTATAGAAATTATTTAAAAGGAAAAAAATCCCAAACCTAAACAGATTCCAGTTAAGTCAGTTAGTGTTGTTTGACACCAATATCTCTGTGTGTATTATTTGCTAGCACTGCATTACATTTCAGCTTGCCTCAGTCCTGCAGAATTTAAGCAATGGATGTGTTTATGGGCACACTACGCTCCATGGAAGAACTTACGCAAGCTCTTTCTATACTGAAGGAAAAAAAAAGAAAACCAAAACCAAAAACTTTCCTACATATCTGTAATTAGTGCTTGCTCCCTGATTCTTGACAAGGATACCTGTGTCTGGGGCCCACCGTATAATGGGAGCTTTGGTTGTTTTAGGGACTGCGCTTCCTTCTCTTGCCACGGGATGGATACAGAAGAGGGTGGGACCCCCCAAAACCCTCTTGTACCATGACGCACCAGGACGGGGGCATCAGCTCTGCTCACTTGCAGGTAGGGCAGGATAGGAGCTTGCTGTTATTAAGAAGACGAAGGATTTATTGTCATGGCGACGACCTACGTGAGCCACCTTTGAGAGTCCCGGGGGTGGGGCGGGGGGGAAGACTTTTTATCAAGCTGAACCTATCGGGAAGACTGAAGGACGTTGAGGACGAAGCCTTGTTTTCTCTCCGCAGCGATCGGAGCTGAGTATTAGAGCCCTCTAGTGAGATTTCGCGGAGTGGATCTCCCCCTCCGGCCCCGTGGGGCCGGCCTCAGCCCAGCCCGCGGCCGGGGGAGCCGAAATTCCCGCTGGCGCTGCAGGAGGCGGCCGGAGGTTTGCCCCACACACACACCCCTTTAGGCATCCCACGCGGGAGCGTGGGGTCCCAGCGCGGCGGGGCGCGCAGCGCTCACCTGCGCCAGCGGCACCGGCGCGGCCGCCGAAATGCCGGCGGTGTCCCCGCCCCGAGACACCCCGGGCCGCTGCGCCAAGGGTGCCTGTGCGCGGCCCCCACCCCCGAGGCGGGGATCGCCTGCCCACGGAGCGGCAAGAGCACGGCCGAGACCCCGAAGCTGTCAGCTGGCTGGGGAGGGGGGGCAGGAGGGGAGGGGGGGCAGCCTGTTCCTAAAAATACTCCCCGGTCAAATCCCCGTGAGGCAGGGATGGAGATGGTAACAAAAATGCCTTGAACCGGTAGGAACAGTGAACAATCTTCGTGCTTTCCTCATCATCTTGGAATAATCAGCGGCATTAACTGAGGTCGAGGAAACAGGCTCTTGGGTTAGTTGTGGGAGGCTGTGAGAATAGGGGGCAGCCATTAAAAGAAACCTGATCGCTATTCATCAACTCGGAAGAGGGGAAAGGAGGAGGGGGGGAAAAAAAGACCTTCGTGGCTCAAGCTCATACCAACCTGGTCTATCGCTGATCAAGAAGATCCCTGGAAACAAGAAGTTTACAAATATTGTCAAATTGATGCTTGTAGAGTGATTTAAGTTGTCAATCCTGCAGAAGCCCACCAGAAGTTTAGATTCAATGCCCTGCATTTCTGGCTAGTTATTGCCAATCCCCTAAGGCAGAAAGCTCGCTCTCTCCTTATTTTAACCATATGTGCCTTTTGTTGTTGTTGTTGTCTTGTCTGTAAGCTGTACGCTGTCTGCTGGGAGAGTCCCCTTGTGCCGCGGAGCATCTGAGGCGGTCCCCGCAGCCGGGAGCGGCGCGGGCCTGGGTGGGCACCGGCCCGGGCCCCCCTCGCCCCCCGGGCCGCCCCCCAGCCGGCTGTCCCCTCCGCGGGTTCTGAGCCTGGCTGTGGGCCGTGGAGGGGGACACCCCCCAAATACATCTCGATGCTGGGGGTAGGGGCCGGGAGGGTGCTGGTGGCAGAAGTGAGGGAAAACTCTGAACCCCGCGCCCGAGATTGAAAAGGGATAGTATAAAGGTAATCAGGACCGGCCGCATTAGCCGGCTGGGGGCCTATCGGGTTTCGCGGGGAGCGCGGGAGGGTACAGCGCCGTGAGCCGGGACACGGTGCCGCCCCCGGAGTCCCATTTCACCGGGGGCGGCCGGGAGGGGGGGGCGGAAGGTTCACCGAGGCCAGCTCAGACAGGCACGTCGCATCAGGCCCCAATCTCCTCATTAAGACACCTCTTTCGAAAACGTTGTTCCAGCATCTCCGGTCCAGCCGGCCGGGAAACGGCTCCGGGCTGTAGGGGACGGGCGGAGCTGCGGGCGCGGGCAGCGGGGCCGCTCCGTGGGGCAGAGGCTCGGCTCCCGCCGGCGCCCCGGCCCGGCCCCCCCGGCCCGCAGCACCCCGCTCCCCCGCCCCGCAGCCCAACAACGTTTTCTTTCAAGCGGAGTTTGTTAGCATAATCGAGTTACCCGCTACATATCTGAAATCCTTGGCCGGTCCCCTTGAGGAAGAGCGCATTGCGCGCAGCAAAAGCTTTGAATTATTCCTTTCGCCCCAAATCACGGAACAACAAGCTATTGTTGTTTGCCTTAATTTAGTTACGCGCAGCGATCCTCCCTCGTGTTTTCTTTTTCAGTCGGGGCAGGATCTTAGTGCCATCTGTGGTGGGATAGAGCCGGGTTTTAAACAAAACGCGAAAATAAATATAAGCGTCCATAAATAACGGGAGGGAGGGAACAACCCGCGGCTCCGAGTTGCAAACTGCCTCCGCGAAGCCCGGGCGAGCTTTGGCCGCCTGCAGGGGCCGGGTCCTGCCAGGGAGAAGCGTGGCTGCCCGGGGCGCCCCGGGAAACCCGCTGAGGCTGAGCCCCCCCGGGTTCGGGGGTGGGAGGCAGGTAGGTCCGGGATCCTGGCAAAGGCCGCTATCATTCATTAAAAAAAGCTAGCAGGAGTAGCAGGTTAATTGCGGCAGGCTTTCGCCCACCTCAAAGCCCGCTGGTTTTAAGGAAAAAGCATACTGCCCTCCCGCCAAAAGGAAAGAAAATCAAGTTTTAAAAGAAATAAAGAAACGAAAACTTGGAGCTGTTTGTCATTTTCTTGCTCTCCCTACAGTCCTTGCTACGGTAGCGGGCATCTGCGGGGAAGACGTGTTTCTTCCTGGCGTGTGAAGATTTGCGGGGGTTATCATTCGCTCCCTACTGCTGCCGATAAAAGCGGCCCTGGGAGAGCCTCCGTCTCCCTGCCCTTCCCACGCGGGGACCCGAGGCCGCCTGGCAGGAGCGCGCGTGTCCTCAGCCTTGTGCGAGTGGGCGAAGGGAGGTGGGCAGCCATCCCCCTGCCTCCCGCCTCTCCGGCGGAGGGTTTGTCCCGAGCCCAGCGAGCCGCATTTGCGCCTCCGTAAAACGGATGAGGGGGTCCGCAGAGGCGGCGGTCCCAGGGGCGTGCGGCAAGATGCAGGGCAGGAGGCTGGGTGAATGGGCTCCTGTCTTGAATGGGAACGGTGCGGGCCTGCAGCCTCCCACGCAGGCTGCTGCCTGCAAGGAGACAGCCGAGGCACAGCCGAGAGGGAGATCTGCAGATAACTGCAGCGCTCTCTTGGCACTCGCTTGTGGACACGAATCAGTTACGTGCAATGAAAGGCTCCTAGGAAGCGACACGACCGTCCCCCCGCTCCTTCCCTCAGACAGTCTGCGCCCCGGTTAATAAAAGGAGCGTTACGATAAAAACGACTTCTTTATTTCACTCATATTTCACACTGATGGTGTTGACACTGACGGTCTCGCACGCTGCTTCGTGCGCGGCAGTGACTGCGCGGAGGGGTGAGGCGCTTCCCGAGTGGGCCCTCGGCAAAGTCACCCCCGGGGCCGGGGCCGGGGCCGGGGCCGGGGCCGGGGTGAAACCCCGGGCTTCTCCGCCGAGCGGCAGCGGGGCCGGGCACAAGTTTCGGACAGCTCAGATAAAGCCTTTCACCGCGGCTGAGCGGAGGGACCCGGCAGCGGCCAGGCAAAAAGTTCCCGTCGGACCGGGGGCAAACGCTAGCAGGCGATTCGCGCCTCCTGCTCTGAAATATAATTGCAGTGACCGAGCTCTTTCACGAATGCCGGGGAAAAAAAAAAAAAAGCTCCTCGCCCGATCGGCTGATTCCCTCGCAAGTCGCTGCAACTTGACTCGCCCCGTGCGGTGGCTTTGCAGCCAGTATCTGCTCTCTCTTCTAGCATGTATAGGAAGATTTTTTTCTTTCCCGAAAGTTAAAAGCAGTGATGCGGAATTTGGATCCAGATATCACTAATTTGCAATTGCTCTGGGACGCAAGCTGCTATAGGGTGCTCGGGAGGGGGCCAGCCCTGCCTCTGCCCAGCGCTCTGGGAAGTGAACTAGCGTTACATGCAAGCTGCAGCCTGGCTAAGGCAGCCTAAAGCGAAAGCGCCTACGGAGGGGCTGGCGTGTAGATTCTGTACTCACATTTTAGGGCGCTAAGAAGAGACTTTCTCAGATCTAAGTCCATGCAACAGGTTTTGACATCTCCTTTCCGGCTAGGGCGAACAGCAGCTCCCGTTCAGATTCAACCGCTGTGGTTATGAGATGGAAGGAGAGAAAGCGGAGTCAGGTATATCCCTAATAAACGTGGGGCGACCGAGCGCGGTAGCGGGGAGGCGGGGGGGGCAGCTCAGACCTCGCTACCGCTTGTCTCTATTGCCACGGTCCCCATCGTGGGAGGGAGCGGAACGGGGCTGTATTCCCCTTCGCGAAAGGCACACGGTGTGTGCGCAGAGCTCGGGGGTGGGAGAGGGGATTTGTGCTTCCTTCGCCGTTTCTGCTCAGAGTAACGTTTGCAGTGGGTCGGTTCCCCCGTCCCGTGAGCGTCCGCTCCAGCTGCAGCTGCGAACTGTCTGTCCTGCCGCTTAGGTTGGCTAGGAAGCGCTGCGATCGGGATGCTTTCGTTTACAAACAAGCACAGTTTGAAGCCTGCAGAAGTCGGCCGGCATCATGGCACTAAGGGGCCGAGGGCTCATTTTGTAAAGGGAGGGAGGGAGAATCATGCAAGGGGGCTTTACGGACCCGTCACCAACATCCCCGAATTTGTTTTAAACGAATTTCAGCTGTCTCTCTCTTGCCCTGCAAAGGAAGCCTCTGTTTTGCCTCCCCGGGGGATCCAGGGCAGGACCCGCCCGCTTGCCACCGCTTCTTTATGGCAGCCCTCGGGAAAAGCCCGGACAGGTAGGAGGACGCGCAGCTTCCAAAGCGGAGTGCACTCGAGAAAACACAGATATACGGCGGATACGCACCGGCGTCCGGACATGCTGGGAGCTGGACGCGGGCTGATCCGCTGCCCCCACCCTCCTCCTCCTCCTCCTCCTGCCTCCCTCCCCCGACGCATTTCGCCTGGCCGCAGCCCTGGCGCGGCTCCTCGCCGGGAGCCGCCGCCGCCGGGAGCCGCCGCCGCCGGGAGCCGCCGGGCTGCGCGCCGCCGCCCCGGCCTCGCCTTCCCCTGGGGACGGCCGGTACGCCCGCCCGGGCCGGCACGGAGGCTCCGTCCCTCGGCCGCGGAGGGTCAGGCTGCGGGGCGGGGAGCCGCAGCCCGGTCTGCTGCGGCTTCGCTAAATCCCCGACGCGCCGGGGCGGCTGGAAAGGTACTGCGGCAGGAACCCACAATTGCAGAGAGCTCTCCTGTCAGGGCTGCAAATGGCGTAGAAAGAGCTTGTGGGATGAATTACTATTTCTCCCCAAAAGGGGAACATTAAAGGCCATGGAAACTGCCCTGAGTTTGGGGCCGGGAGGCTCCTCCCGAGTGCCTTCACCTGGGCCAGCCCCGGCGCCCGCCGCCGCTCCGGCCGTGCCGTCCGCCCGCGCAGCCTGCGCGCCGCTCCCGCGGAGGCACCGCACCGCCCTCCACTCCCTCATCTTCCCCCGACCTTCCGGCTTGCACAGTCTCTCTCCCTCGCCTTTCACTTTGTGTAGACCGAAAGGGACGGGAAAGGATACGGGTCCCTGCCCCGCACAGTCAGTGAACTAAAAACGCGGTGTGTAAGGGGCACGCGTGGGTGACAAGGGTCCGCTTAATCACGCGTAGTGTCTCTGACTTTTACATGTGTCCCTCTCCTGGATGAAACACCTCGACACGCTCCTGGAATTGAAGTAGAAATAAATGCCTGGCGTCCAGCGATCAAAACCGCCAGCGCCCGGCGCACCGGAGCGCGGTGGGGCACGGCCGGCGGTTAACGGAGAGGCAATCCTTCCTCCGTCCTGCATCATCATCAGGCCTCCTCCTAGCTCCCGGGCAGGTACGACCAGCGTGTAATGGGATCCCGGGTCACGAACAGGGTCTCTATTGTACACGAGAGGCCCCTTCCCTATAAAGCTCTCCGGCAGTTGTTACTGGGCGCTGGGGAGGGGGGGTTAAGCTAACGCATGGAGAAAGAAACTTTCTGCAAGGGCCGGAGACGGGTTTTTCTCCCCCCCGCAGCCGCGGGTGCCGGGGACGGCAGCGCTCCGGAGCGGCGGGGCCGGGCTGGGGCTGCCGGGCCCGGGCTGGGCGGCGGGGCCCGGCTGGGGCTGCGGGGCCCGGGCTGGGCGGCGGGGCCCGGCTGGGGCAGCGGGATCCAGACGGGGCGGCGGGGCCCGGACGGGGCGGCGGCTCCGTCCCGCCGCGCCGCAGCGCCCTGCGGCCAGAGGCAGAGGCAGAGGCAGGGGCCCGGGCTCCGCGCTCCCCCTCTCCCCCGATGGGCGCCTGCAGCGTCAATCACGGCGGAAATTTCTCTCTCCCTCGCTAGCTAATATCTCAGCGCGCAGGGCCGCCTCTGAGTGGATCTGAGCAATCTGTCAACCCAGCCGGGGAGCCACCTCAAAACAGATCGGGTTACCCCTGATTGACAGCGTCACCATGGCAAATAATTTGACTAAAACTATTGTCTTCTCCTGGCAGTCCCCGGGTCAGATAACCGGACCAATCACAGCGCGGATAATCACTTTTCATGCCAGCTTAGAATAATATTATTAAAAAAAAAAGGGGGAGAGAGAGAGAAAGAAAGGGGGGAAAAACTCCGAGAGGGAGAGGAGCGAGGGAGCAGGGCTTTACCACTATATTATGTGGGATCTCGCGGCGGCGGGGGGTGGGGGGGAAGCAGGGAGATCCCAAACCGGCGGCCGAGGGGGGTGGGGGTGGGAGAGCCGCGGCCGCTGCGAGCGCTGCAGATAGGAGACAAAAGAGGCACAAAGTTACTCTCGCAACTTGGACTTACAAAAAGGAGGCGGCCGGGGGGGAGGCCGCCCGCGCTCGGGCTCCCGAGACTTTTTTCTTCGCTCCTCGCCAGTTCTCCCCGGCCGCCGCGGCCGCTCCGGGGCCGGCGCCGCCGATGGCCGCGGCCCCCCGCGCCCGGCCGTGACGCCCGACCGGGCCCCGCCGGGCGCCGCCGCCCCGGGGCCGGCCCCGCATGCCGGGCGCTGCCCGCCGGCCCGCGCCGCTCCCCTCTATGCGGCCGTAGGCTGCGCGGCGGGGCAGGGCTCACCATGTCGATGCTCCCGACTTTTGGCTTCACCCAAGAGCAAGTGGCCTGCGTCTGCGAGGTGCTCCAGCAAGGCGGCAACATCGAGCGGCTGGGGCGGTTCCTCTGGTCCCTCCCTGCCTGCGAGCACCTCCACAAGAACGAGAGCGTCCTGAAGGCCAAGGCGGTGGTGGCCTTCCACCGGGGCAACTTCCGCGAGCTCTACAAGATCCTGGAGAGCCACCAGTTCTCGGCGCACAACCACCCCAAGCTGCAGCAGCTCTGGCTGAAGGCGCACTACATCGAGGCGGAGAAGCTGCGGGGGCGACCCCTAGGGGCGGTGGGCAAGTACCGGGTGCGCCGCAAGTTCCCGCTGCCCCGCTCCATCTGGGACGGCGAGGAGACCAGCTACTGCTTCAAGGAGAAGAGCCGCAGCGTCCTCCGCGAGTGGTACGCCCACAACCCCTACCCGTCCCCCCGCGAGAAGCGGGAGCTGGCCGAGGCCACCGGCCTCACCACCACCCAGGTCAGCAACTGGTTCAAGAACCGCCGGCAGCGGGACCGCGCGGCCGAGGCCAAGGAAAGGTACGGCTCCCCCGGCGCCCGCGGCTCCCCGGCCCCGACGCTCGCTCCGCGCCTCTCCCTCTGCCCCGGACCCGGCCGCGGGGAGGCCCGCGGGACGGCGCGCCCGGGAGGGGCCGGGCTCTCCGGGGCGGGGGCGCCCAGGGAAGCGGAGGCGAGCGAGGTGGGCGCTCGGCGGGGGCGTCTCTCCGCCGAAAGCAGCCCCGGGAGAGGCGGCCGGGACGCCTTCCCCGCCGAGGCCCCGCTCCCCGCACAGCCGGCGCGGCGGCCGCGGGGCAGCCCCTTCTGCCGGGGGCGCTTCCCACCGCCGGCGGCGACTCCCGGTTCGGCAGCGCGGCCGCCGCCTCCCCGCCGCAACCCGGCGCGGAGCCCAGCCCGCCGGCGGGGCCGGTGCGAGGCCACGGCCCGGCGGGAGAGGCCGGCGGCGGCGGGGCTGAGGGCGAGGGCGAGGGCGAGGGCGAGGGCTCCGCGCCCCGCAGCGCTCGGAGCGTGTCCTTGAGGGTTACCCCGGTGCAGAGAGGGAAAGCCGGCGGGGCAGCCGGGAACGCGTGGGGCTGAACGCCGGTAGCAAATATTGCCTCTAACGTGGGCTCCTGGCGTGAGGCGGGAGACCTGGGCAGGGACCCACCGGGGCAACCTCTTCCCGCGCTCATTAAATCGCAGTTCGTATTCACTACCCAGCAAGGTGCTCGTGAAGGCATGTTAACAGATGTATATTCTTATACCGAGCGTGATTCCGAAACTGTGTTTTCCTCGTGAAATGGAGCGAAGGGACCGTTAATTGCCGGGCAGAGGTTAATGCCTACATCCTTGGCTATTCGGGATGACTTTCCCGTCAGCAGTCCCTGTGCCTTGGGAAGACGGTTTGAAGAAGCAAAAAGCGTCCTCTAACTGCCCGGTGGCTCCTCACTAGCTCGCTGAATTGCCCGGCCCGTACGGGTCGGATCGTAGGGCCTGCGCGGTTAACTACTGGATTAGAAATCTCCCGTAGATCCGTCCCTCCGCGGAGACTCCTTTTTTTCGTTTCTGCCTAACGCGTTTTGGAAAAGGCCAGCGCCGCGGCCGCGCAGCTGTGCCGCCCGGCAGGTTCGGGCTCCGCACAGATTTGCTCCATACATTTCCCGAAACGGTGCTAGGGCTTTAATTTTCCTTCAAATCCCCGCAAGTGTTGGTTTTACGAGATGTTAGAGATCCTTTTTATTGCTGATAGCGGGGACTCACCTTCAAATATCCAAAGGAAATGAAGGTTACACTTATTCCATTCTTTTTTTCTTTTTTCCTGAGGAATCAAATTTTAAAGGTCTCTGGAGACAAATAAGATTTTTGACATTGAAAAATACACTCAAACTAATATTACACTCCAGGCGTTGGAAAACAGACCGTTCATGGGATTGCCATTCACTCAAGCAAACTTGTTCAAACAGAGCTTTCTTGTCTATTTTTATTTTTTTGGCACAAAGTGTCTCCCGCCACATCCTGCAGCCCTTATTGAGGAAAAACCGTCAGCGCCATGGCTTCACTGCTCTCGACCAAACCCTGCAGGATAGGGCCCCTCTGCCAGATAGTGTGTTTCAAAGCTTCCGCAGAAGCTTTTAGACTTGCAATGCCTTCAGTATTTCAGGCAGGGCTGTGTCTACGGTATTTCTACGAGGGCTATGTGTCTAAAAGCTGCCTCAGCCTTGACCGGATGGCCTCCCCCACCTCATCTTGCCCCTCTCATTTCGGAAAAAAAAAGAAAAAAAAAAAAAATATATATGTATATCTCTGCAAGGGCTTGGCCAGCCTCCAGCGATTTCTCGGTATTTACCCGGTGATTAATTTTGAAATTATGCCCTGCCTTTCCGAGCCGGCTGCCTCTGTCGGTAGGCGCATCGGCGGTGCCGGCTCCCGCCGCCGCGGAGCCGGGCGAGGGGCCACCCGGGAGGGACGGAGGGATAGCGGCGGGCGTGCGGAGCATTTCCCGAGAGGGCCGGGGAAATAAGCGAGTTAACTCTGTTTGCTTGCCTTATCTTCCATATTGGGCTATGTTTTGAGCCTTAAGCTCTGGGCGAGGGGAAAAAAAACGTCCGGTTACTTAAGCAAAAGCCTTTCCCGCCTGATGCGAGCCAACGGGGCTGCGCTGCCGCGCTGAGCCATCCTGCCTGCAGCTCGCCGTGCTTTGGCCTTCCCGGGAGAAATCGCGGCCGAACTTCTCTTCAGCTGCGGGAGCAGTTTTAAAGTTAAAAAGTCCTTTTTTTTTTTTTTAATGTCTTCCTTCCCCCTCTTCCCTTCCTCCCCCCTCCCTCCCCACACTGTGCAAACGCTTCGGACGCAGAAAATGACGTTTTGGCAAAGTGACACTTGCTGCTGGGCTGGTGGGAGACTCTGTTTACAAGCTCAGCGGACCTTAGACCTTTGTGCCAGATGAGGAGGCCTTGGAGGTTTGCAGAGTTTGTAAACCTACTGTTTCTGCATTCCCCCCCGCTCGCCGCCCCCGGGAGCCAGCTCCCCGCCGCCCGCCGCCCCCGCTCCCGCGGTGCGCGCCCCGGAGCGGCGGCCACACGGTGATTTCCCTCCCTCTTTTGTGTTTCCTATAGGGAAAACAACGAGAATTCCAACTCCAACAGCCACAACCCGCTCTCGGCATCAATGAACGGGAATAAGACAGTTTTGGGGAGCTCAGAGGACGAGAAGACGCCGTCAGGGACCCCGGATCACACCTCCTCCAGCCCCGCGCTGCTGCTCAGCTCCAACCCCGGGCTGCAGCCCCTGCACGGCCTGGGCCACCCCCAGGGCCCCAGCGCCATCCCCGTGCCCAGCGCCGACCCCATGCACCACCACAGCTTGCAGGACTCCATCCTCAACCCCATGTCATCTAACCTGGTCGATCTTGGCTCTTAAAACGGTGTACACGCCCCCTCCTTCGCACCAGCCCTCCTTTACTCTATTTTTTTCCCTTTTTTTTTTCTCCCCCCCTTAATCTTACCAGAGACTTTGAAAGTGATGACAAACTCCTTAGTGGGTGTGTTGTGCCCTTTGGCAGCAGGCTGGCTGCAGGTTTGGAAGGTATTGGACTCGGCTGTGGGCAGTGATGTTGTGAAAAGCCTTAAGGATTGCTTAAAGGTGGTCTCAGGCGTGTAAGGACTGTTGGACAGGAGCTGTGATTTTCACGGCAGTCTGTAAGGCAGGTCAGTGTAGCAGCTCTTTCAGCCTTAACTTCACGAATCTCTCGGTGGTGTCACTCGATCGGGCTGGTCTGTGTGGGAAGAGGCACATTGTAATCTTTTCTTTTTCGGGGGGTGGGGAGGCAAGGGGAGCACGAGGCCGCTGTTTCCATGCCTGTTTGGAAGCTACACATCGCTCCCGTTATTCTATTGTAGTTATGTATCCGTGGCAGGTGTACGATGTACAATTTCAACTAAGAATACAAAAGTTGTAGTCAAGTTATAGCAGCAACACGCGCTCTAGGCAGATTCTGTAACCTTCTTCTAGCTGATGCTATGCAGAGAGGGCCTCTTTGGCCTTGTCCATGCGCTGCTTTCGCCATTTGCTGGGTGGGAAAGGAAGTGAAGGCCCGGCTCCGGCCCCGGAGGAAGGCAGGGGCAGATTCTCCCCTTGGTGTGCAACGAGGGCAGGAGCAGGCTTTAAAAAACAAGAGGCATTGCTGCTCAAGTTTAGACCTAAACGACAGTATCAACGGCAAGTCACTCACCTTAGTTTTGTTTATTGTTTATATTATGTGAATACATTCTTTGGAAAATATTTCTGCTTTTATTTTATAATAAAATTTAGAAATCTAACTCAGCGTGCGGCTGCCTCACTCGCCCGCGGGGTGCTTTCGGGCTCAGCCCTGAGCGAAGCAGAGCGGGCAGCCCAGTAGCCCGGGCGGGCGGCGCTCGGCCGGGGGAGGCGGCGGACGCCCGGGCGGTGCCGGGGCTCCCGGGGGTCCCCCTCCGGGGCTCCCCCCTGCCGCCGCCGAGGCGAGCGGGCCTCGCCCCCCGGGCGGTCAGAGGGCGCTCCCGCACCCTTGCCCCGTCCGCGGTGCCCCGCGGAGCAACGCCCGGGCACGGCGGGGCCGCTCCGGCCCGTCCCCGGGAAGCGGCGTGCGCCGGGGGGGCTGGCGGCGCCCTGCGGGAGCGGGGAGCCGAGGGGACGGGGCAGGACTCGCCGTGCCGGCCCTGAGGGGAGCGGGGAGGTGGCCCACCTGCTCCGCCGAGGGCACGGCCGCGCCGTGCCCGCCCCGGTGTCCGCCGGCCCCGGCAGAAAGCCGCCCCCGCCGCCTCCCTCGCCCCAGGGGCGGGCGAGCAAACGGAGCGTGGCCAGACCCTGCTCCGGGGGTCCGGCACGGCTGGACTGCAACGCCTTTCCAGCGCCCCTGGGAGTGATGCCGGGAATAAACCCATCCATTCCTCTCCTTTTCCTCTCTCTCTCTTTTTTTTTTTTTTTCCTTCCTGTAAGCACGGGGTGGCAAAGGAGACGGGCAAGTTGCTTACAAGTTTGCTTCATTAAACGATAAGAGCTCAGGGGGATTTCATGACAGCTTGCACCCTCGCTACCAACTCTTTGCTAGAAGCCGAATGTGAGATATCATCTGTTTAAAATGTTCCTCAGAGCTTGCAAGGGGTTTTATACTTCCCCCCCCCCTAAAATGAGTTTCTTGCGAAAAACAAACCGAGCAAACGATATGGCTTCAAGCGGGATAGAAATATGTGTAGATCAGCAAAGATCGCGTCCAGGTTTCAGACGCTGGCTGAGATTTCAATCAGCGGGAGTTTTGTGCGGGCAATGTCCTAATTTGATGTAATCTGGGGCTGGATTAGCGCCTCTGCGCGTTTGTGGGTGTCCGCTAAAAGCACATTTCTCTGAGGCCCCGTTAAAGTCTATAGAAGGGAAGGTATGGCTGTCGGTAACGGGGAGGGTCGGTCTCGGAAAAAAGCGCTCTCTTACTCGTGGTTATAAATCCAGTGTTCGCGCTATGCTGGGGTGCAGCGGGGTACAATGCTGCTATGGAGGAGACAATGTGGTATATTCAGGTTTTTGTTTCTCCCGTTTCTGCTCTTTTGGGGTGGTTTTTCAGCAGCGGAGACGATGCGGCTGTTGCCTTTGCTATGGAAGTGTACCGGTGTGGTCCTGCGTGCATTAGGCTCTAAACAGCAGATCCTGTTATTTCCGTTGAGGGGCATCTAATAATTTTAGCTATGAATTTTAATCCTTTGAAAATAAACATTTTGCAAGTGGAGGAACCACCGCTTCCTAGGGCTACAGAAGATCCCCGCTCCCTGTAAAATAACACAGGCAGCGGTGCAATATTGCAAAGAATGAATTAATTGGATAGTTAATTATTTTGTATTTTTAGAGATAGAAGTAAGTTTGGGAAGGAAAACAGAACGACTGGGTTAATAAAACATGGCCTCGAAACCGAAATAAAGCCTTAAGGCTCTGCCCGCTGGAGGGGGAAAAAAAAAAAAGAAAGATTAGAGAAAGAGTAAAGCCAAGATGGGGAACATTTAAAGAAGCAGTATGAACACAGGACGGGGTTTACGTGGTTAATAAAAGGTCATATTGCACAGAGGAGGCAGAATTCGATCGGGGAAAGTAAATGAAGGGCTGACAGTGTGAGAAAGGCCCTTTGAAAGCGAGGGGCGATGAAAAACTCCTGAAGATTGCACCGAGGATCACTTATATACGAAGAGAGGAAGAGAGGGCGAGTCGTTGAAGTCAGTTAAAGACAGCTAGAAACAGAAATCATGCAGTAAGAAAAAAATAAATCTGCAGGTCAATCCAGCGTTAAGGGCGCACACAGCTGAAAGCCCCGATGATGGGACGTGTGTAATGCAACCTGAAAACCCGTACATGTTAAGACTCATTTTATCGGACCGTACTTGCCTTAGTAATGATGTTTGGTAAATTAGCCCAAATCCCCCCGATTTTCCACGCACAAAAAAAGTTCCCGATAGAGGAATATGCCGAGACTGACGTGACTAATCCTTGGTTTTAAACAGATTAGTTATGATTCACTAGCATTACATTACATGGGGCATATCTCATCTCAGGGTTGGTTGGTTGCAGGTTACCCACGCAGGTTTTGGGGCATAAATAAACAGACGGTCCGGACCCGCCAGGCTTTACCCATGAAACTCCCCCTGGCTCTCCCCGGGCTGAGGCCGGGATGCGGCGGGCAAACCCCACAGCGGAGCCCCTATACCTTGGACACCTAGGGGGAAAACCGCGCTCCCTGTATACGCACACACACATACATATACCTGCATATATACATATAAAAGCCGTATTTGCACTCAAACTAAAACCTTACCAAATTACATAATGAATGCAGCGTTTACGGCCCCCAGAAATGTAACTGGAGTAATTCCTTTAGATAGCAGGGCACTGAATATGCACTGCGTACTAGAGCAGATTTGTTCTGCGGGGAAGCCCTGTGCTTTATTACATGAGTGTTAACTGTCCTGGCGCTGCGCTAAAGAGGGTTGTGAGAGAAATGGCGCATTTGGGACAGAAAACACTTTTGGCTGCCCTGCCAGGGCACAGCTCGTCACCCTGCCGGGGAAATACTGATGGAGGCGAGGGGAGAGCATCCCGAGCGGCTGCTGAAGACGGGCTCGGGCCCCTCAGGGGAGCATGACGCTCTCCTGGGAAGAGGGAGCAAGTTTATTGGAGGAAGAACCTTTCCTATGGGTAGGGGAGCGTATGCCGGAGCTGGCTGGTTAAACGCCTTCCCTCTGCAAGCCCTTGCAGGAGCTTGGGGGTAAACAGGACCCTCTGGGAAACACAGTCACATTTCATCTACCAGGCTGTGTGGCTGCGTTTTCCTTTGGATAATGTAAGCCATTTTGCAGACGTTCAACACGATCTACAACTACGATCGTGGCGAATGTCTGCAAACGTATGCCAAGTCGCCTGCTTGGCGTATTTCTTGCGGGCTACCCCAGAGAAAGCTACGTTCCCTCTTCTCCTTCCCAGCCCTGGCTCAGCAGTTTGGGCCTAACTGAAGCCTCAGTGTGCGTTTGAGGGGGGCTGCTCCAGCCCCAGAATGAAACGCCTTGGAAGTGCCCCTGCCTGCCCAGCGCTGTTTGTGTAAGGCACTCAGGCTCCTGTTACCAGACCCGGAAACAAAATCTATTGCCTTCTTTAGGAGAAACAAATGCAGCCTGGTATGAGCAGGCTCTTGCCTGGAACAAACCCTCACTTGAGCATGACAAATAATGTAGGGGGATGACGATGAAAACACTGGCCACTGGCCCTTACTGCAGAGCTCTTAACTTCCTCTGCTTAGTGAATCAAAACGCTGCGGCTCAGACAGCCAAGAAAAATATACTGAAGGGAACTTTCAGTGCTTCAGCACACAAGGAAAAGGTGAGGCTTTTGTCTGAAGGAGAGTAGCTCTGGGGTTTGGAAAAATACATACTTAAACTAAGGAGCTGGGCTGAGCCATCGGCTTCTTCCCATTTTGCTGCGGGGAGTGGGGCTCAAAGCTTCCCCTCCTCGCTCGGGAAGAAGGTCCATCGCTTTCCCACTTAAGTAAACGGGAGGGGGGTTGTCTGGCCGTTGGTTGAGGCTTTTTTGCCGCTGGGCGAGAACGCTCAACCTCCGGCCCTAAATACCAAATTCGCCTTTATCTGGAGTCCCGGTGTGCCGCGGAGCCGGTCCCGCTCCGCGCCCCGGGGCACCGGGAGGCGGCGGCTGCCGAGCGGGCGGCCGGGCTTGCTGGGCGGCAGAGCAATGAGCTATTCCTGCCTCCAGCCACACCATGTCCTACAGGGAAAAAAGAAAAAAAAAAAAGACTCCTTTAAAAAAACAAACAGACACACGGAAACAAACTGGGACTTCACCAAGAGTCTGGGGCTCAAGAGGGAAACGGAGAGGGTTAGTGGGAGCTAAGGGGAACACGCAGGTAAAATGTTACATCAGCAAACGGTGCTGCTCAGGAGAAGGGGGAGAGGAGAAACCACTTGGAAAGATGAAAATCGCACATGTGCTTCTGATGACCCCATTAGATGCGAAGTCCTCCAGGAAATACATATTTGAAACGGCCAGGAAAAACAAACATGCCTTTTATAGACTTGCCTGTCCCGCCATGAAAAATGCAAACCTCGGTATGGTGCGTGTGTATCTAGGGGGTGGGAGGGAGGAAGGGGGAATAGATTTTGTAAAGAACCCGATGAAAGCTACCTTCATCAGGAATATTCATTTGCGCTGCCCTGCTCTCCAAAAATAGGCTGCAGCGTGAAAAACTACCGCGTGAGACGGACATCTGAGTCTGAAAAGTGACTGTCAGGAGCTCGTCTGGGTGTCAACACAGGCAAGACTGGCTGGCAACAGCGAGGAAGAAAAAAACCGGGGGGGTGAAGAGTTAGCAGGACTTTATAAAGCCTACAGTTTGCTGTAAAGTTGGGCAGAGTCCAGTGAATCATACTGGAAGAGCGATTTCTAGCAGTGCAGGAGTTGAGGTCTGGGCAGAGATACCCCCACGCCCTCTTTTCCAAAGCGCCGTTTTAGATGCAGTTGTGCTGGGGGTCGGGGGAGAGAGCAGAGACTTGATCCGAGAGCACTTTAGCAGTAAATGCATCGCCGTTCCTCCTCTTTCCCCCCGACCACCCTGCCCACGGAGCCGGACACAGTGACCCCGCTGCCGGCAGCGCGGGCGGGCTCCGAGCGGACATCTGATCCCCCCCCGCTTCCCACCGCAGGGAAGGGGCAGGTCCGCGCCCACCTCCCGGCATCTGTTGTCCCCTCTGCGGGGCCCGCCTTCGGCCCGGTGCTTTGCGAACCCCGCCGGCAGGTGCCCCGGGAGACGCGGCCGCCTCGGCAGCGGGCTGCGGGCGGCACCCACGCCGCGCGGGGACACGCACTCCTTCTCAAGGAGTCGGCGAGGGCGTCGGCCCGTCACCGTCGGGGAGACATCTTCCCGTGCGCACCTCAGGGTGCTGCCGCGGCGGGGGCAGGTGGCTCTGAACCCCGCTGCTTCGGTGGGATGCGTTTGATCGGAAGAGGCTAAATACCGTCGCCCGGTTGTCACCGGAGAGCTGCGCGACGGGGCAAAGCAGTCCCAAAGCCTGAGCTAACGGCACCCCCGAGAGAGGCCCGACCCGACCACCGAGCGGGGCCGGGCCGGGACCCCTCCTCTCTTTACACCGGCGCCGTGAAACCAAGCGGCCGCCGGCTCCTGCCGCCGGGGCTGCCCGTGCCGCGGCAGCCGGAGCCGCCCCGTCGTAGCGACCCGGCTGTTTCCCACCGACGGGGCACACACGGCAGGCGGGGGCTCTGCTCCCGGCAGCCCGCTCCTTCCAGCCCGCTCCGCCGCCCGCCGCCGAAGCCGGAGGAGCAGGGCAGGGGCACGGCCTCCCCGGGGCGGCAGGCGCGGAGGGCACAGGGGCTGCCGGAGCGGCGGGACGGGGCTCCCGAGCTGCGGCGGGGCCAGGGACAAGTGGGTTTCTCTCCATACCCTGAGATATTCAGTTACACGTGAGCCCAGCAGCGAGGCCGCGGCTGGCGCTGAGGAAGGGAGGGGACATTTAAAACTTAAGACACAGCTTGGGACATCGCTCTTAAGAGCGTGTCGAGCGCACACCCAACAAAAACATCAACAACTGGAAAGTCAGGACGGTTTGGAAACCTCCCGGTATCAAACGAAACCAGACGTGGGGCAGGGAGATGTTGGCAGCGCTGCGCGGGGAGCGGAGCCGGGCGGCGGGGGCCCCACGGGTGGCCGTGGAGAGAGTGGCATGGGGGTGGGCTCCGTCCCTGCGCAGCCCACCTCGCTGCCTTCCCAAATTAGAAGGGCCGGAGGTGGACGATCCCACCTCACTCGCGTTTTCAGCAGAAACCGAGGCCGTCGGAGGCAAGAGGCGATGCTGACACCGGGCTCTGCTGCTGCCGGTGTGTGCGGAGCCGGACTCCGTCTCCCCCAGCCTGCCCAGAAAATGTCAGTGCTTTCTCCTCCGTAGGTGCGGCAGATTCCCCCCGGTGCCCTGGCTCTGCGGGGTGGTTTCGGTCGGAGAAAAGCCCCAGATCCCTTTCAGCTTAGAACGGGCATTTTTTTTTTTCGGGCGAGGCCGGCACAGCGAGAGCGACGGCGTTTCCCACCTACACGCTATTACTTTGAGATGCGATGGTTATTTCTGCCAGTCTCTGAGATGCCGTCCCCGCGGGGGATCTCCGGACGTGGAGGGCGGCCAGTCGCTCTCCTATAATTACTCTAAATCGGGTGTATTTATTACCTCGCCTAGTGCCGGGCGATGGCAAATAAAGCCGCCTTGACCATACGCACCCGGGCACTGCTGCCGTCACCGTTCAGTTGAAACAAACCCCCCGAGCCCGGCGGGGGAGGGAAGGACCGGGCTATTGCACTGCCCGTCCCCGCTTCCCGCCGCCCGACCCTTGCCGGGGCCCCGCACGGGCGGCGCGGCGGCTGGTACCCCAAGGAGAGCCTGGCCCTGCCTGAGGTGCCCCGGGGAGCGGGGGGCGAGGGGCTGCTCCCCGCATAGCCGGCGGCTGGGAAGGGGCCGCGGCCGGCCGACCCACCCGCCCCGGGGCAGACGTCGAGGGGCAGGACGGAGAGCGGTGCCCGGAGGGCGCAGGCTCCCCTGCCTGCCTTTCAGCCCCACCGCCCTTCGAGGTCACAAAACGCCCCGCGGTCGGTCTGCAGTGCGGGGGGACCCCAGAGCCCGGGAGGCGCCCGGCGGGGCCCCGGCTCCCCGTCCCCGGGGCCCGCACCGTTTGCAGGGGCTCGCTGGAGCCGGGGCAGCCCCGCGAAAGGCAGCGAGGGGCTGCGGTGTGAGTGCGAGGGGAGGCTTAAGCCTGCTGCCCGCCCGCTCGGTTGGCATGCGTTGCCGTTTCGATGGTATCTCGCTTTTGGAGGCACTTTATGGCTGGGGGAAATCTAATCCGGTGAAGAGAAAGGAAGAGAATACTGTTGGCATTGAATGAACTCCGTGCGGTAATCTTCGGGCGAATGTGCTGGTTTCCATGCCAAAGCAAAGTGTTTTCTCGTCGGGTCTGCTCCATACTCTGAAGGGAGGCGAAGACACCATTTAAGAAATCCAGCTGGTTGCAAATCATACATTTAATCTCTCAGCTGGAATGATTTAATGGATCAGTATCGAGTAACAGTCCTGGAAAAGTAGCCTCCTAAAAAAACAGAGATAAATCCTGATTGAATAATAGTAAATGAAAACCGTGGATTACAGCGACGGCAAGACAGTATTTTCTTTGCAGTCCTCGAAAGATGCCGCCTCAGAGGGGCCAATCGAGCCGACAAAGCCCCGCGTGTCATTTTGATGTTGGCGGGGCAGGTCCCGGCCCCCTGCGGTGCCCCCCCTTGCCCCCGCTTGGGGCAGCCCCCCCCCCCCCCCCCATGCCCTGGGCACCTTCTGAAACGGCTTCTCTGCGGTGCAGGGAGCCGGGACACAAGCTCTCCCTCCGGCGCTCCGCGGCCGGGCGAGCGTCGACGCGCCCGGGCCAGGGGCGCGCCTCCAGCGGGGGGCACCGGCGGGGGCACCGGGGGGGCTCCCCCCGAGGGGGCACCGGCAGCCCAGAGCCACGGCGGCCGCCTTGCCGAAAGCCACCCGTCTGCCTTGGGCCGGCCCGGGGGCCTCGCTGGGATTTTTCTTGTTCCAGCAGGGAAGGCGCAGAGGCGGGGGAAGGAACTGTTACGCCGGGAAAAGTGGCATTTTCCCCCGAAATGTGAAAACAGGAGAGCAAACCCTTCGCCCCTCTCTGTCCTTTTGGACGTGTTGGAGAGCGAGGCGGTACCGGGGCGACGGGGGGAGCCGGGGGCAGCCCGCCGCCCCGCGCTGTCGCAGCCCGCCGCCGGTGGGGCCCGCGGGGGTCGCCGGCGCGGCGGGGGCGCGGGAGCCCCTTCGGCAGCCGGGGCTCCGGGGGCTTTTTTAACCCTCCTGCTGCCGTAACTTTAACCGGGGTCTAGCAGCTGGGGCGAAGGAAGGATCCCGGCCGGGAGTGCAAAAGCACTTGACTCCCCTCCGCCCGGCCGCGGGGGAGGTCATCACCGCGCTTAATTAAAAGCACCTCCTCGGCGGGGCAGGTGCTTCCCTCGCAGCGGCCCCGGGGGCTGGGGCCACCCGTTCCCCACCAGCCCCTCTGTGCCTCCGCTCGGGTCCCGGCCGCTAACCCCCCAAACGCCGCCTCGCCCCCGGGGAGCCGAGCCCCGCACCTCGCTCTGCCCGGCGAGCTGGGCGAGGGAAGGAAAAACCCCGCAGCGCCGGCGGCACAGGCGTGGCCGCTCCCCGGGCACCCGTGGGCGCTGCCCCCGCGTGTCCCCGTCTCCCCTCGCCGCCCCGGGCGCGCTCGGCGGGTGCAGGGGCCCCGGCGGAGCTGCCCTTCTCCGTCCCGCGGCGGCGTGGGGCTGAGGGGTTCCTTTATTTTTCCGAAACGCATCCTCTTCGCAGCTCGGAGGAGCAAGAGTTTTAGGGGGAGAGGTGGGTTCGCTCCCACGTTTCCCGGACGTTTCGTGTTCCCAACGGGGAGGCACCGTCGGAGACGGTCTCTGCAGCGGGCTCTGAGCCGCGCACACCTCTGAGGAGGAAAACACACCGTTGCTGTATGTTATTTTCCTCGGAGCAAAGATGAGAGGGCAGCCAGGAGAGTGCGGGAGGGATTGCGGCTCGGCTGGGCCGCCCGCAGCCCGGCTGGCCGGATCGAGCAGCGTCACCCTTATAAGGAATGTAATGCAAGGGCGAATGTCGTCAGCACAGCATTAGCACATTTTGGTCATTAAATGTACTCGAGTCATAATAGTTGTTTATATTTACAGGGCATTCTTGAACTCAAACCACATGCTCGAATCATCCCTAGATGAACCTGGAGTCGGTGAAAGTCCGTACTTCCCAAGGACAGCGTCGGTGGCAAGGTCAAAATCAGTGTAGTTTGGTGTTACCTATTTATAGAGGTGGAAAATCTAAATAAAGTTAAAGAAACAGGACGTCGAAAAATCTCAGAAAGTGTTGTGAATCTCAATCTAAATTTTCGTGTGTGTCTTTCTTCACATCATTGTATGTTTTTCAGTCTCAGCCTCCTTCTAAAAATATTACTGTATATATACTGTATATTAATATCAATTTAAATTGAAAACGACTCCTCCATTTCAAAAGACCTCTCCCAAAGTTTTCAACAATTTCAATTTCTTACGATGGTTTTACACAGAAAGGTTGTTAAAATTCTCCTTTCTTTTTCTGCAGGCAATATGGACTTTGGCAAATGGGTATTTTATGTTTGATCTTAATATTTTTAATATTGTCTTCAAATTAATTAATATAAGCTTTTGAAAAAATCCCCACCTGCCCTGTCTATTGAAATCATAGCTGTCACCCAGCTCAATTCTGTAAGAAAAGCTAAATACAATAGCTGTTCTGAAAAGCAAAGTGTTAATGTGCACGAATCAGAAAACTGTTGACCTTCGTCACAAAGGACTCAAAAGTGCTCTTTAACACGTTGCTTTCGATCTATACAATCTTTATATGATTACTTTTTCTATTAAGTGACTTTTTTACAACAAGCATGTAAGCAGATATGTGTAAAATTTCTTTTTAGGTACAATATGCTTTAAAACATAGATTTGTGGGTGTTTAATGTTATTAACAACGGTATAGCTACAGAAATTCAAATCATAAATTATTCCTAAAGCATTTGAAAAGGATTTGTGTCTTTTCCTTGCATTTGTTTTTCGGCCAAGAGCAAAAGCCTGGCCCCGTTCTTTCTGAAGACAGTGGCAAAGTTCCCACCTACACCCCAAGGATCCGTGAAGTCAGTCAGGGTTTTTCCATGGACTTTGGATCAAGCCCATAGCATGAGTCAATTTAAGAAGTGATTACTTCTGTCATAGACATGCACATTGCATTTGCTTAGATAACTACATCTCGAGGATTTTTTTCCACCCTCATATTCTAGGATCTTAAATGAGAAAATTCTTGAGTCAAAATTTCCTTGAAATTAGTCCAACTTTCCCTGCCCCCACCAAGCACACACCTCCAATTTGGGACTGGCTCTAGGTGGCACTATTCTTGTAGCAAAACTATTCTTCCTTTTGTCCCTGTTCACCTTCTGACCTGTCTTCTCTACAATCCTCCAGCAAATGTGTCCTCCTTCATGAGACCCTGGAAAAGGAAACCCGGGGAATCAGTGGAAACCCAATGGCAGAACCAGACACAGGGATGACATGGAAAGAAAGACCCACTCTCCCCACCCTTCATTTCTGGCACTAAGTCCCCTGCTTTCCTCACTGCACAACATCCTCAACCTCCCTTTAATGAACATGCCCCAAGATAAGTGTTTTTAATATGAGCAGGAATGGCTTTACTGCCCTCTCTGCTAGTTACAGAAAACTCACCCACCCCTTGTTGCTCACCACCCACTAGAAGGAAAGGGTCACAGTGGAAGAGCAGGCTGTTTGGGTAGGTTCTGGTAAAAAAAAAATCTGGCCCTGACAGGATCATCTGCGACAAGAAAGATCCTCCAAGGACAACAGTGCCTGCAGCCCTGCAGCCAGCACGGGGCAGGGGCAGGAGCAGGCACTGCATGGGGGGTGACGGGGCCCATCCCGCAGCCTGGCCACCCCCAGGTGCCCCCCAGCAGCTGGTGCATGTTCGTATCTGCCGTACCTAGCCCGCCCTGCTCAGCCAGCATCAGCAGGGTGGAAAGGTGAGCTCCTCGCCGCATTTACAGCTTGCCATCAGTCTGTGCTACGTGTAGTTTGGCTGGACCCCAGAGCCTGCCTGGGAATCTTCAGATCACATCTGTGTTTGATTACATCTGTTTGGAGCATCTGTTTATGTCTATCTGTGGCATTATAAAGGAATCTCCGAGGCCTGTTCTGTTATGTCATGCAGAAATGAAATGGTGTCAGCGAGTCAGTGCTGCTGCACAGTTAGTGACCCAGCAATTGGCGGAGCAGACTGAGTGTGCGGGCAGAGCCATGGCACAGCAGCAGGCAGCCCCCCGTGCGAAGCTGAGACGGGGCAACGCGGAGGTGTGAACGGGTTGGCTGGGTCTTAGCCACCCCACAGACCCTCTGCCACCAGCGCTCACTGACATTGCATCTGCAAAATCTGCTTACATTTGCATGTGTCAAGAAGAGACATTTACGTAATTAATGTTTCCTCATTTCTTGCAAATACCTGCTCTCCAAGGAGTGAATAATGCTGACTCCTGGGTAGGTCGGAAGAGTTTGCGCAACATCTGTGTGCATTTCCCAAATATGGACTAGGAAACCTGTGGTTGCCCGTCCCAGTGTTCCCCGCTCAGGTGTAAACCACCAGCACTGCAGTCTCCAGCTGGTGCAGCAGTACCGGCTGGGGGAGGCTGGGGGGCAAGCAGTGAGGACAGAAGCCAGATAGAGCTGTAAAATAGCCCAGCGTTTATTTACGGCATAACAGCAATTAATTTTGCCTTTTAACTTTGTGGCAACTGTATCTAGTCTCTGGGTACATTAGGACAAAAACAGAATTGTTGCTTTGCATACAAGCAGATCAGTGACATTGATATTTATCTAATCAATTTTCTTCTGTCATTTACAAATAAGTAAGTTTTATTCAATTGAAATAGGTGGTGAAAGGCAATGCTGCTTTTTTTCTGTGATTATGCTGAAATGGTGGATTTGCCAATGCAGTGCTTTTTTTAATCAGATCTGGGGATCTAAATGAGAATGCTTTAAAAAAAAGAGGGGGTAATGTATTACTGGGATCCCGCAACCAACTCCTCACAACAGATGAGCATGCTAATTTGACTGTCCATTACAGAGTGAACATCAGGAGGAAGAGCACCCAGTGTGACCTGTGTGCTTCAGGACCTGGTACTTCTACAAGCACCTGTAAGGAAAAGCAACATAAGTGTTTTATGGCGGAGCAATCTGGGACAGGGAACTGGCTAACAAGCCTGGAAGGCTTGGCACTGTCTTGACAACTGTCTAGGTGTCTGTACTATGCATATGGCATGATATTTTACAGTTTTCTGCCTTTACTAGGGAAAAGGCACATACCTTGATTTGTCCCAGCCAAAGGATAAATCCCCATAAATACATCTTACATTTTATGCAATTTTATATACGTACATACCTATCTCTTTTCTGTTAAATCTCAGCTTGCTTCTGTCGATCCTTCCTGAATTTTCTCCAGTTTGTCCCTACTGTCCAAATAATACTGTCCTGAATTTAACATAACGTGGCAGCAGAGTAAGATGACGAGAGCTACTGTAACTCTATGGCATAAGCAAATATATAGATCAGTTATCACACCATAGAGTGAGTGGCACAGCAATGTAGTGAAGGGCCATATGCACCCTGGCATTCACTAGATTGCCTTATTTCTACTATCCATTAATTATTTTTCACATATATCTTTATGTTGTATCTCATATTGTTCATTTCTACCCACATTTTAATCTCTCTGGATTCCTTTGCCTTGTTCTCAGTTCAGCAACATTTCCTAACCCAGTGTTATTTGAAAGTGTCAGTGATATGTATTGCATTCCCTCTGATTGTTAATGAAGATGTCAAAGATGATGTCAAATACTGCTCTCACTAAATACTCCTTTCTTGATTTGATACACTACCATTAAACTTGATTTTTTTTTCAGAGCCATTCAGGCACCTTTACAACTTCATGCACGCTCTCAGGAATTTAAAATTAATTTCCAGGTAAGATTTCACTATGAAACAATCTAATAAAATACACAGTTACTGTACCTCTTTCACCATCCGGTTTTGTGATTACATAGGAAAATGAATGATTAATTTTCCATGTCAGGATTCTTTCTTGACAGCCCTGTTACAATCAGTTTGCACATGCAAAATAGGTCCAATACTTCCCTGAAGTGATGAGTTTATTGCACATGTGGTATAAAATAAGAACCAATTTTTAGCCCCAGGTGTGAGGAGAGGCCAGGAAGGATGACAGCAGTGAGGGAACATTCTCATGTGGAATAATTAATGTAGTGCACTCCCAGCCACTTGTTTTTCCTTTTTTTTTTCCTCGAGCAATTTGAACTCAAGCAAGGAGCAGCCTGTTAGCTGAATGAATTGGTTTGCCACGGACCACTCCTGGTCATTGTTTTTCCTAGAGGACTTAGGCATTTCCTCCTCACATGACTGATGTCATATTAGGGAAAAGATCCTTGGAGCTTCTAGGACAAGGTTTGGGCTGGATACATGTCCATAGCAGGTTGCATACAGTCAGCCAGGCAAGCTAGAGGTGGAAAATTCCTGCTGTGGTCAAAACTAAGAGGAATTCACAATAACAATAATTTTCTATCTGAAAATACAGAATCATCTAATCAAGAAAGGTCAACTTCCTGCTGAAAGAAAGGAAACAAATTCTTGATGAGATCTGTATTAAATATTTTTCTTTTGTTGTGGTGAGGATCTCACCCCATTCCTGCCAACATCAGTGGTTTATCTCCTAACATACTCATCTCAAAATGAAGTGGCTCTTTAACGTCCAGTTTAGACGTTATAGGTTGGGAGAAGCCCTCCAGTCATCATCCCACAGGAGGGAAGTGGATGATATTCCTGAAAAAGATGGGAGCTCAAAAAAACCCTAGAATAGCACAGAAAGTTCTGGATTGGTAACGTGAGTGGAGTGTTCCCCATTTAGTCACATAAGATAAAGAGGGCAAAGACAGCGGACAGAGCAGGACTCGCTTGTTCCTCTCCTGCCTGCAAGCACTAGCTTTAGAAGTACAGGCAGCAACATCTGAGAAGCATGAGGTGGTCAGCATCAAATGGTCAGCATGGCATTTTGGATAGCTCACAAAATACTGGGTGAGGTCTAAGGTAAGATGAGTACCCCTCCTTTCATTTCAAAGACTTACTCCATCTGGAGAAATCAGAAATCCCAGGTTAGAAGGAAGGGAGAAGTGTTGACAGTAGGCAGGGTACCTGCAGAGGATTTGGATGGAGCTTCAGGGTTATGAAATCTAGGCGTCAAGAGCAAAATAAACCAAATCTTTTATTGGGTTCAACTGGTGTGTTACAGAGATCAACTCTGATCTGTTGTGGTTTAATCCAGCAGGCAGCTAAACACCACACAGCCGTTCGCTCATTCCCCACCCTGCAGTGGGATAGGGGAGAGAATCGTGAAAAAAAAAGTAAAATTCATGGTTTGAGATAAAGACTGTTTAACAGGGCAGAAAAGGAAGGGATAATAATAATAATAATAATAATAACAATAATACAGAATATACAAAGTAATGATGCACAATGCAATTGCTCACCACCCGCCAACTGATGCCCAGCCAGTCCCCGAGCAGCGATCACTGCCCCCCAGCCAGCTGCCCCCAGTTTATATACTGAGCATGACGTCATATGGTATGGAATAGCCCTTCAGCCAGTTTGGGTCAGCTGTCCTAGCTGTGCTCCCTCCCAGCTTCTTGCTGGCAGAGCATGAGAAGCTGAAAAGTCCTTGACTAATGTAAGCACTACTTAGCAACAACTGAAACATCAGTGTGTTATCAACATTATTCTCATACTAAATCCAAAACACAGCACTATACCAGCTACTAGAAAAAAAAAATTAACTCTATCCCAGCCAAACCCAGGACAATATCCACCCCTTATTCTATACCATCTATGTCATGCTCAGGTCCACACTTTCCAATACATTCCAATTAATCACCACCACTTTTCCTGTCTTTTGACGTATACACACAGATATCATTCCCTTAGTCTATGGGCCATCCCTATAAAATGTCCGTTGAGTTCATTTAGTCCATGACTTTGGGCTTCATCTGTCATAACAGTCCTTTAGGGTAGGAGAGATGGTGTGTGGTGTTGCATTGTTGCATGCTGAAGCCAGTTCTGGTTCCATTATCACTGCGCTTGTCCAGTTCTATCATCACTGCACTTTGCTCGGTTTCATCAAAGTTCGTTCTTCATTAATCTAGGTGATTTTTACTGCAATACTGTTGATGTGGCATATAGCCACCATAGAAGTGATGATATACAGTATTATATAGCAATTAACATCATACAATTTAATTCATTGCTATTCTCACCCAAAATCTCCCTGAGGTACACATCGGACTTCCCCATCCTTCCACATTACCCATCAAGTGCACCCAGGCCCTTGAGCAAAAGCAATCCCACAAATGGGTTTGCCTTTGCCCAAGGCAGGAATAACCCGGACTGTCTTCCCCAGCATATTTTTTACGTGCACTACAGGGACTTTATCCCCTTCTACAGTACGTAAAAGTTTTGATTGGGCAGGGCCAGCTCGATTGGTAGATCACCTACTGTTGACTAACCAGGTGGTTTTTGCTAAATGTGTATCCCAATGTTTGAATGTCCCAGCACCCATTGCTCTCAGTGTAGTCTTCAACAGTTCATTGTATCGTTCCCATCTGCCAGCCCAGGCACATGGCCATTTTTCTCATTCAGCAATATCTAAAGCCAGCTGGATGGCTTTCACCTCTGCTCTACTGACTCAATTCACCATCCCCTTCAGCAGTTTCTGCAACTGGTCATATAGGACTCCATACAGCGCCTTCCACCTCTGATGCTTTCCCACAAGATGACAGGACCCATCAGTGATGAGGGCATATTGCTTCTCATTTTCTGGTAGTTTGTTATACAGTGGGACCTCTTCAGCACACGTCACCTCCTCCTCTGGTGATATTCCAAAATCTTTGCCTGTTGTGGGGGTTGGAGTAGCTACGGTGCCTGTAGCGAGAGGTATATGCGGGAGCAGGACGTCCCAAAGAGATGGTTGAACACCTGCCTGCCGATGGGAAGTAGTGAATTAATTCCTTGGTTTGCTTTGCTTGCGTGCGCAGCTTTTGCTTTGCCTATTAAACTGTCTTTATCTCAATCCATGAGTTTTCTCACTTTTACTCTTCTGATTCTCTCCCCCATCCCACCGGGGAGGATTGAGCGAGCGGCTGTGTGGGGCTTAGTTGTCAGCTGGGGTTAAACTACGACAGTCCCTTTTGGCACCCAACATGGGGCTCAAAGGGTTTGAGATAATGACAGATTTGATTGGAATGTGCTAGATCGAATTTATAGCTGTTATTGCCACTTAGCTATTAATTGGCAGGCTCCTGTGCTTGCCATGGGGCTTGCTTGCCTTACTGTATATTAGAGTCTAGTGCTCGTTAGTGGCTGCTTTTTGCTTTCGCTGCTTGCTGTACTGCTGATCATCTTTCTTTGCTGTGCCTGGGAGCATTTTGATAACAGCAACAGCCATGTGCCTGGGCTGGCAGATGGCCAGGGCATCACTGCTCTTTCTGTGCCGCTGTACTGGACAGGCTGGAACTCCAGTGTGAACTTGAGTCGAAGGGACTGTGACGTGTGGATGAGTCCACGCGGGAGCAAGACACCCTGAAGCATCTCTGGCCATGAATAAGTCCACACCAGAGCAGCAGGTACACCTTGACGCATCAGTGGCTGTGCATGAGATCATGCTGGGGCACCTCAAAGCGTGTGGCCATGGATAAGCCCTCAACAGAGCAGGTACACCCTGGAGGGACTGCAGCCATAGGCAAGGCCATGTTGGAGCAGGTTTACTTCTGAAGGGATTGTGGCTGCGGGTAAGGCCACGCTGGAGCAGGGATATCGCTGAAGGCATTGAGGCCCGTGGACAAGACCACGCTGGAACAGGTGCATCTCAAAGCGACCGTGGCTGTGGATAAGTCTATGCCACAGCAGGTATACCCCTGGAGAGACTGTGGCGCATAGATAAGCCTCCACTTGGAGCAGGTACACCCCTAAGAGACTGCAGTCTGTGGCTAAGTCCAAACCAGAGCAGGGACAAGGGGAGGAGTTCATTGCAATGTTAAACCCGATGGTCTGGTCCAAAGGGACCGGGGTGGAGATTGTAATGGAAATAGCTTTAAATTGTTGTAACCCGGGATTTGAGTTGCATGTTATGGGAATTCCTATAGCAGGAACCCCTTGCTGCTAGCCAGGCTAGGAGCAAGGGGAGGAGTTCATTGCAATGTTAAACCCTATAACCTGGCCCAAAGGGACCAGGGTGGAGATTGTAATGAATATACCTTTAAATTGTTGTCACCCATGATTTCAGTTGCTTGTTCTAGGAATTACTATAGGAGGAACCATCCGAACCAATGGAGGACAAGTCTTACAAGCAGCAGTGCAAATGCAGCAGTGACCTGACCTGAGCTGGCTCTGGTGCCCAATAACTCCATACAACACACCACCTCTCCTGTCCTGAGTGACCACCATAACAGATGGAGCCCAAAGTCATGAACTAAATGAACTCAATGGACATTTTGTGGACATTTGTGGACATTTTATGGGCATTTTATGGACATTTTTACAGGGGTGGTCCATAGACTAAGGGAATGGTATCTGTGTATTATATCAAAGGATGGGAAGGGGGGTGGTGGTTAATGACGTTGTATTGGATAGCGTGGTAACTGAGCATGACATAAATGGTGTGGAATAAGGGGTGGAGAATGTGCTGGTTTTGGATGGGATAGAGTTTATTTTCTTCATAGTAGCTAGTACGGGGCTATATTTTGGATTTGTGCTGAAAACAGTGTTGATAATACAGGGATGTTTTCATTATTGCTGAGCAGTGCTTACACAGAGTCAAGGCCTTTTCTGCTTCTCACCCCACTGCACCAGCGAGTAGGCTGGGGGTGCACAAGGAGTTGGGAGGGGACACAGCTGGGACAGCTGACCCCAGCTGACCAAAGGGATATTCCACACCATAGGATGTCATGCTCAGCATATAAAGCTGGGGGAAGAAGAAGGAAGGGGAGGACGTTCGGAGTGATGGTGTTTGTCTTCCCAAGTAACCATTACGCATGATGGAGCCCTGCTTTCCTGGAGATGGCTGAACTCCTGCCTGCCCATGGGAAGTAGTGAATGAATTCCTTGTTTTGCTTTGCTTGCATGCACGGCTTTTGCTTTACCTATTAACCTGTCTTTATCTGCATCCATGAGTTTTCTCACTTTTACCCTTCTGATTCTCCCTCCCATCCCACGGTGGGGGAGTGAGCGAGCTTAGTGGGGGGGGCTTAGTTGTCAGCTGGGGTTAAACCATGACAGATCAACATACTACAACCAAATGCTCTTCACTTGTACCGAGAGCTAGTCTCTGCTCCTCTCGCACCAATTTGTCCTATCCCTCCTTTACTCTCTATCTTCTACCCAAATACAATTTCATTTCTTCAGCTTCTATTAAAAAATAGCAGTCCACTTGGCCATGGTCACAGGCCACACTGGTCAATATCCCCTCTTAAGTGCCTCTTCTGTTTTCCTCTTGTGTAGCTGGTCTGACTTCCAGACCACGCTGTGTGGACCTGTGCCACCTAACACTGGATTTTGGCCCCCATTATCCGCTTCTCCAAGCACGCTAAGTTATTTGGTGCCCAATAACACCACCAAATGCATCAGTCTCAAAATCAATATTAGTCTTGAAACCTGTAGCTGTGGAGCTGCTCCCCAGACTGTTTGCTTACAGGAGAGTCCCTGTGCTGCCCCAGGTGACGCACGCTCAGCCTGCTGTAGGCTGGGGTCCCCCCTGGCTGGTGCTACTCCGTTGTTTCCAGTTGTAGCTCTGGGAAGAGCGAAGCAGTTCCAGCATCCTCGTGCTGCCTGGAGCACACTGGCTGTGCAGGAGCTTTAGCGTTGTCTTCTCCAGGAGACCCGTCCATGGCACGATCTTCTTCTTCCTCTCCAGCTCCTTCAACAGCCACTTTCACAGCACATGAAACGAAACAACACGTGCGCGTGAAGAGTATTCATAGAAAATACATAACGCAGATATTTGTCGCGTCACCCACCTGTTCCCGCGAAGCCAGCCCTCTCCTAATCCACCCGTTCCCCCAGACGTCACGGTGAAGCCCACGCCGTCACACTCCCCTCGCTCCCAGCCAGCTCCGCAACCGCACCCGGCGCCCTCCCCTCCTGCCGCCGCCGCCCCTCGCCGCCGGTCCCGCAGCAGCCCCGGCCGGGGCGGGAAGGCAGCACGGCGCGGGGGCCGCGGCGGTGACCCGCGAGCGGAGCGGGCACGGGGGAGCGGCGGGACCCGCGGGCCGTACCCGCGGGCGGGGGCGCCGGCGCCGGCACAGGCTGAGGCCGCGGCGCCACCTGCTGGCCCGGCGGCGGCGGCGGCGGCGGCGGCGGCGGCGGGCGGGCGCGCTCCCGAAGGCCGCCGGGTGCACGCTAACAACAGCTCGGCGAGAGTCACAGCAGGTGATTGGAGACATCGATGAGCCTTTGGCCCTGTTTTAGAGGCTACGGGAGAAAGAAGTATTTCTCCTTTATTCCCAAGCGCTATTAGACGCACTAATAAGCTAATGAGAGTTTCTCACTTTTAGAGACAGGTGGCTGGGAACTAATTATAGTGGTATTTTAAAGAAGAAAAGCTTTGCGATCCCCGTTCTCCTTGTCTGTTAATAAATACCGTCTTTTATGATAGAATGATACTTTATGACACTTGAAGATCCATTAAAATGTAGTGAAGGGGTTCTGTTCAAAACACTTGGACCCTGTGTTACTTAGATACAGTAGGTTAATAACTGCAGGGGCTCTTGCCCATGAAGGCTTCAGGCTTGCACATTGCACACACCCGACATGTCTAGGGCGGTTCTCGGTAGCAGCAGCGGGAAGCAAAAAAAAAGACGAAAGGGTCCCTGTTCTCATTTCACCTCCTCCACTTCTGTGGGTGTCGACTGAATCAACTTCAGCGGAGTCACTCCTCATTTAAACCACTGTGAAAGCGAAGCTGGCCTCACAGGTTTTCTGGTCCAGTGGTGAGGTATGAGCCTGTTATAACGGAGGGGGCAGGGAGTGCTGGGGAAAGGACCTGTTCCCAGCATTGCAGCGCTGGGGGCTGGAGAGGGAAGACACAGGGGCAGCCTTGGGACAGGAAGGGAAGGAGGGGTAGGGAACCGAATGCAGTTCAGTACAGAACGCTGCCAGCCTTCTCAGGTGAGAAGGGCCAGCACCTCCAGTCTAGCTAGGTGGTGACTCTCAGAGCTGTTTTCTAAAGCACTTTTCTTCTTAGGAGGACAGGAATAGGCACGCTGCATCAGACTTAGCATCCACCCAGTCTGCTGTCCTGGCCTGGACAGGACATGGCAGGTGCTGCAGAGAGGGGCATAAGAACCCTCTTGTGTCAGCACCCTGCAAATACCTGCCTCCTTTCCACGAGTTAGGCATCGACTAGACCCCAAGACAAGGCATTTATTCTAATCCAATATAGTAACTATGTATGTGCAGAAGAGCTATAGCGCTATCCAGTCCCTGTCTGAGATTGATAGCTATGGTTCTAGCTTCTCTAGTTTACCCATGAGAGTCTAAGAAAACTTGAGTTCAGGCCATTTGTCCACACTCCTTTCATCCTGTTTCACTAGCTCCCCACCAACGACAGCAAATACTTTCTCTGTTGCTCACTGAAGTGCTGGATTCTCATCCTATCACCCAGTTTCTATCCAGTGGGTGATGGTTCACATTGCACACTGTGGCCTTAAAAGCAGAAACAGATGCTGTTCATGTATATTTCATGGAGCCAACCTGTTATGCAAACCCAGGCAGTGACTGATAAAGCTTGCAAATTCCTTTGTCCCTAGATTCATGACGTGCCCTACATTCTGCCGCCATGCTGCCGTACACATCTCAGCTCTTCAGGTTAAAGCAGCTTCTCCTTGAACCTGGCAAACATGACAACTGTTAAAATATTTTACATTATCTGTAGGAGTCACATGTTCCTTCTTTCCAAATGAGTTAATGCAGCTATGGTTTAAATTTTTTTAAATAATCCATTACCTGCTTAACTGATTAGGTGTTGACATTGATTTCATTTGAGCATGTTGAGGAGGTCTTGTCAGACCTTGTTAAGCTAGAAATGCTTCTGCCACCACTCATACATGACAGCAGCCTCATTTTCTAACTTAATGGCATTGGCTTTATTAGGAGCGCATTTGCTGTCATTCATCTGTCCAATCAGAGCTCTATAGCACTTGGCAGAAACTGTACCAGGGAACATTTCTCTTCTTCTGTAGTGATATGTAGGTCAGTCATACAACACAGTATTTAGCCTCCACTGGGACAGGTACTATGGCACTAAGCCAGCCACCGGAGTTTGCTGTTACAGGCAATTTGAATAGAGCTGAGTGCCCCGTAGCCCAGCTACCCAGAAGTCTTAGGACCTTAGGTCCAGAGTCACAAGGGTGATGAGTGTCTAGCACCATCCTTCTTTCATTAAAGACAGATACCTCAAAATACAGTATCTGTGGTGTTGGGCCATAGGAACTTTAAGTGATTACTTTCTTCAAGATCAGTCTCATGTCCTATAAAAAATGAATTGTAACATCTAATTTTCTTGGTTCATAGTTCCTTTTCTAAAGCTTAAATTATCAGGGTCCTATGAGATTTCACCTCAGTGGTGAGTTGCCCTGCCCTCTTTTTAGAAAAACAACTTTTTAACAACAAAGCTCACCCAAGCTTTGCATAGATCTTATGAGATCAGAGTTGGGTCCAGCATGGAGGATCTGTTGCCCTTTCTCATCTCTCATGCTGGCACCCCTTGCCCTCTTCATCCCACACACTCTGAGCCCATCCCAGTCCAGAGGGAAGAGTGGTCATGTAGCTATGCGACATTCCTTAAATATATGCCAATATAGTCAGTGTTAGCAGATGCCCTCAAATACCCTGATGTGCAGTAACCGAAGGAACAGATTTCCTCTTCACGCTCAAAATTTGACTTAGCACCCTTAACAAATGAATAAGGGCTGATGAAAAATATGTAAGAGGTGTTAGACACCTTATTAGTAGATATACAGAAATGAGGTGAAATGTAACCGATGAAACTGTAGTAGATCCCAGGTCACAAAACCCCCTCCACATTTCCAGAAAACCAGCAGACAATACAGTCCATTGGTCAAGACACAGGTCAGGGGGGTTGAGTATGTAAGCATGTGGTAGCAGAAGAGCTGAACATTCACAGTTCTTGCTAGATTCAGACAAGAGCAGGTAAGACAAAGTGTCACAATGTGAAACCTCAGAAATGTTGCCGTCTCAATTGATGCAAATGCAGGATGCTAGACTGCAAAATCTTGGACCTTTCTTGCCACAGGAGCAAAAGAAAGACCGTGTTTTCCTGTGGGATTAATGTCTCCAAGACATGTTTTGTCCTGCACACTTGTCAAAGCCTGAACTGTGTAAAGACTGAAGTAAATATTTGCTGTCTCCCTTTCATTACTCAATGTTTTTCCTTCCATCATGTGGCCAACAGTTTTGTATCTTCATTAAAGCTGGGAGGATGAGCCTCTTTAGAGCTGATGCCTGTATTACATCATGCATTAATTAGTGAAGCACTGGACTAGGAGATAGAGTGAGCTTTGTAACTCAATAGCAATCCAAATCCAAGATGAAGGTATTGGGTGACAACACTATGGCCAGTCACATGGAGCTGAGAGGGAGTTCAGAAAACCTCAGGCACAGGACAGCTAAACCCTACTGCAGTATAAATCCTTCTGTTACTCTGACTATTTTAAAAAATGCAGTCTAGATTCTTTGAACTAGATCCTGACAACCTAGTTCAGGGATGTATTTAAGTCCCAGAAGAAAGCCCAGGTTGCCTGCTTTTCAGCACCACTAGACCCTCAGGGCACCTCTCTGCTGTGCATCAAAGCACCCTGTCAGGCTCTGTATATGCTAACAGAGCAGAAAAAGGGCAAGAAAGAAAGGGACAGGCAGGAGTGAAGGACAGGCTAGGGCTCTGCCTTCCCAGCTGAGCATTCTGCCTTTAGTGCGGGGCTGCCATGGCTCTTGCCATCCTTCCTGGCCTTATGACTTTGCATTCCCAGCCATGCAGCAAGCCAGCTTCAGCAGGAGGGAGGAATGTGGCATTAATATGAATGCCTAATAGACAGGAGGTAGATTCTGGGATGTAGAGTCACACCTCTTCAGCTTGGTAATGCCTTGGGGATGTTTTGCTTTCATGCAAATGCCCTAACATTAAGATCTAACATTTTCTCTGCCCTTTTTTTTGGTGCTGACATCCCTCTTCACCCGTAATCTCAGCAAAGCGTTCTAATTCCCAGGTGAATGAAAGCATCTGATGTCCTGAAGCAGGACGAGTTTTCAGATATTCTCTTCCCATGCATCTAGCATGTTTTGTAATTTGGCTCTTCACAGTTCCCACCCAACACACCATCTTTCTGGATTGCCATTCAGAGACTCCTACGTCCCTCTATTAACTGTACATGTGGCCTATCGGATTCATTTAGATGCACCGGGTCATCTTCCTGGAGCTAAAGTGGCTGGTAGTTAAGTGCTGCTGTACCTAAATTAGGCAATTTGGATCTGGTCATTTGTACAAACTTATTGTATTAGTTTACCTCCATTAGGATCGACTACTGCCTTGCCACCTCCTCGGAGGATAATGCTCAACCTGTCTGAGTAAAGATATTTCGAATTGCTTATGTATTCTACCTTCCTATAGTAATTCTAAATCGTGGCCCAAATTTGCCATGAATTCAAGTTTGTAGTACTGCCGTCTTCAGTGACATTACACTGTGGGATTTTCATAGGAAGTCTATGAAAACACTTTCTTTAGGTCAAGGGCTAAAGGTCTGGAAACTCACCCTCTCAGAAATATCTTCATAAATCCTACATGATGAAAAGTCTTTCAGAAATATGAGCCCCTTACAAAGAAGATGAAAGTTCGCCAGACAATGTTTTTCCCATTTTCGGGTGACTATGACCAATGAACAGTAAGGTGGCAGGAGAGCCTTGTGATTAACACTCAGCAGACCTTGTTCATGTCCCAGCTCTGTCTCTTATTTCCATACCTCTCAGTCAGTCCAAAGGAAGTTACTGAATGTGTCTGAGATGTGCTGATCCACACAACAGCCTTTTTGTCTGGGAGTTCGTGATGGCTGCCGGACAGCCAGAAATCCAGCAGGTTCCTGGTGGAATCTGTGTAGGGCAGTGGGCTATCTTTAAAAGCAGTATAATCCTATCCAAAATGACAGGCCTGGTAAGTCTGTATTCCTTGCCTGACTGTATGCATCTTATGATATGCAAAATTTATAAAATAGGGACAGTTCTGAAATGTATAAAATAGGGACAATAATGCTCCTTTTCTCTCATCTACTCAGGTTATACACTTTATCTCCCAGAAGACAACGGCGTGCTACGCCTACTATGCAGAGCCCTGATCCCATTTGGGACCTCTAGATGGTACTGTAATATAATAATATAATAAACTGACAGATGGATACTTCTAAAAAAATGGCCAGTTCGCAGGAAAATGCCACAAAAGGAATAACTGGGTTAGCTAAGTTCCAGCTCCCATGGCTGGACTGTATAAAATATATGCAATGAACAAGCACAGCCAGGAGTAGGTTTTTTTGTTCAGTAGACTTACCTGGTGGAAAGTCTAAACTACTGCTAACTTTTCCATGTCTTACAAATCTGCTCTCTGTACCCATCGTTAAACACCTTCCAGGTAAAAAAAAACCAAACAGCCAAGCATAGAAAATGGCCTCCTGTAATAGAAGCCAATGCATGTCCAATGGGTGACACAAAAGTCAATTTTCCCTCCGCATTGCTATGGGTTTTCTCTGGCAGTCCCTTTGAACAAAGGTAACTGTCAGCAGGAGGCTATCACACCCTCCTCCGGAGTTTCTGAAGAAGGAATGTCAGAGATTCAAAATCCCTGAAAAGGGAACACCCCTGTCAAGGGGAGGCTTTGAAGTGACACTAAACGTATATTTATAATTACAGATGAGGCGGTATAGTATGCACAAGGAATAAAGACACGCAGCGTGTCCTACGGGCATGGCAGGAGAGGTGACATGCATCATGAAGCCTTGTTAAACTGCTCACTGGGGCTGAGGAAACCTGAGGCTGGTGCTTCCTATCACTTTTCATGTCACAATGCAATCCTTTTGCTTTCAGGAGTGCACACACTTCACATGCACTATTGATATCCCTTAAATACATGACATAACTCTTAAGCCTACCTCAAGAAGGTAACATAATCTTGTTCACATACCCAGCACAGATGCCAGAAAGGATGCAGGGCAGATTTTTAGGTAGCTCAGCTCAGTGTGCTCCCTGTGAAAGGCCTGAACTCGGGCAAACAAGCCTCAGGAGGCTCGCTTGGAAAGAGTCAGAGCCTTGCTGCCATTTGCCTGGGAGGCTTGGAGAGAAAAGCAAAGCCAAAAACAGCCAGAACATGTACATTTCTATTTAGAGATCCAGTTGTCTCCATCCCTTTGTGTGTGTGCACATATGCATGCAAGAGTGATTATGATCTCAGAATGAAAGCAGTTTATTAAAGCAGTCGGTTGTTTTCCTAGTAGGAAAACATATGTGTATGCATATATATATAAAAACATACAAATACATATATTTCTGCACAGAGATTTTGCATGTATTAAAGTCTGCAGCACTTACTCCCTTCTTCAGGAAGATGCAGCGGTGCTGTTTTTTATTGCACGGGAAGCCTGAGCGAGTGTCCCTAGAGAGTCAGAGCCCCTGACATCTGTTGGAGAACAGTGATTTACCTCTACTACAACTGTGGCACTAGGTACTTGGCCTCAAACCCAATGGGTAGGTAGCTCCCCACTCACATGTTCAAAGATGATTTGAAAACACATGTGAATGGCTTTCCAGATGACACCTTTCTTTCATCCCACCAGGTAACTGTAAGAAAAAACTGAGTTACAGCTTCTAGCCAAACTGAGCTACAGATATGGTGAGTAAACTTTCCTGTAGATTGCATTAAAATCACAGCATTTGCCTCACTGAGGTATCTGCCTGTGGCACCTGCAGTGATTTTCATTTCCTAGGAATGGAGAAAGCTGCAAATGGTGAGATTTAGCTTCAGCAGGTGACATCCATCATTATTTAAACCATGCTTTCCCAGCGTGCTTTATCTTGAAGGCGAGCAGACACATGATGCTTGAAAATGATGTGTTTCCTGTGTGAATCTGATTATAGGATCACCTCATGGATGAAGTGTCCATCTGAACTATGCATCAACCACTGCTAAACAATAGATGGCAAGAATCCCTGACATACTGCTACTTCTCGTTTATGTTGCATACATTCCTCTCCACCCATAGAGTTTAATTGACACTGCTCTTTGTATTTTGCCTGCCAGTTTTGATCAAGCCCGTATAAAGAAGGATGTATGTTTAAACTACCACAGCATGAGTAATTTGAATCAAATACAGGTTTGCATTAAAGCTTTGGTGTATTATTTGATGGTAAACTTATTCTAAATCTTCAGGGCTGCCATTATGAGGTGGGATGCCACATCCTGGTTGGAATAGTGATTGAATCTGAATGCAAATCATCCTTTATATAGCAATGCTTTCCTCTCCTCCTCTGTGCATGTGGAATATGTTTGGTTTATTTTAGGGCTCACTCAGGCCACGAGATTTTCTAGTCAATTCACAATTCATTGCAGTCACATATGACCCGTTTCCAACAAAATTAGGGCCAGACCATGGCCCTCTTTCTCACTTTCCTCTCCTCACACAACAGCCACCCTGAGTACATTTACACTGTCTTCCAAGTGGTGTTCAGACAGGGCTTCCGATCAGATAAGCAGCCCATCTACACAGTTTGTTCTCAGGAGCAGGTAGGGTTTATAAGCAACTCACATGAAACTGAAATCCTTTCTCTTGAAAGTAATAGCCTGTTCTCCCCTACGGAATAGTTAAGCGTGGCCTAATCTGCAGCATGGGTTGGTCCTGCACACTCAAGGGAGATTGGTCTGGTCACCTCCAAGACCTTTTGGAAATGTTAAGTGGTAGACACAGGACAGATGAAGAAAGTTAGCATTCCCCAAAGAGACCCCTCTGGTACCTATCTAGGGGGCAGAAGGAATTTTAAGGCACCTGTGTCTATAGAGCAACTATATGGGTACAAAGCTAGGTCTTGGGAGCGATATGATCTTCAAGATATTTGTGGGACTGCACAGCTAACACACAGAGCATACATAACCCCTGTAGCTATGCAGCTCATTTAGAGGTTCAGTGGCATGGGCAAGGATGTCATCTATGTTTTCATGCACTGGTCTTTTTCACAACACAACAAAATAAACTACCAGGAGATGAGTCTACACTGCTCTGCTCCCCTGCCACTGTTGTATCAGAGCCTTCTGGAGAGCTCCCTTTGTACTCTTCCCCAGAGGATATCTGCACACGCTATTTACACAAAATTTTTAATCTGGGATGTTTTACTGCATTTGGGAGAGCTAGAGCACTGAAGGACCAGTCAAAATGTTTACAGAATAGACACAGTGAGTAGATTCTTCCACTTGAGGAAATAAGGGTTACAGCCTGCCTAAGGGAAGTCAGCAAAGCACCACTTCAGGTCTTTGGCAGAGGCAAACCATGACTGTCTGATGTAGTTATTTCATGAGTCTTAACTGTGTAGTTTATGAGCACATAACATACTGCAACTCAGACTTGCCGTCAACTAGTAAGAAGGTGTAGAACAGGCAGGACCTAGATGCTTGGCCCTTTGGAGCAAGGGCACGCACAAATGCCCCTGAAGAGTTTTCCCAGTCAGTTTCGGTGATGAAAATGTCCACATCAAAATTTGACTCTTACAAGCAGTTTACCACATATGATGAATCTGCCATCCTTTTTTGAGAATGCTTCTTTCTTATTTTTATACCTGATGTGCTGCATGAGCCTTAGTGAGGGAAAACAACATCCTGTGAACAAAATACGTAAGATTATTTTGTGACTCACTTATTTATAAATCCTCTGTTAAGGTGTCGTGGTTGCAGTTCTGTTGCCATTAACACCACAGTAGCTCTTAAGCATTCTTATCATAGGTCTGGACTGTACTGTTCAGATGAGCTGCAAATGTGAAATGAAGCTATAATTCCTTCCCAAAAGGTTTACAGGAACTAGTCAGAAGCTACAGACTGTAGACAAGAGAGTGCTGTGAAGCAACTATAGTGGGTGCAATCTACCAGAAATAAGCATTTTTTAGCCTCCTTATTGACTTGTGAAGGTGGAACCATTTCTAGCAAGTCTAGCATTTCTAGCAACTGTTTAGTGAAACATGAGCTGGTTTTAAAACCATTTTTTCTACAGCTTCACATTATACATACTTTCTCACTATATAATTACTTTTTTTTTTAACAAAACTGTTATTGAAAACTTATTACAAACATTGTTCTTTCTAACATACTGCTATTTTACTAACCGATTCTGGAAAAAATATCTAATCCCACTTTAAAATAAGCACAGCTTCTATTAAAATAAGTTTTATGTTTTGATCAACTATAACAAAACTGCTTTCACAGTATTTGAAACAAAAACAATATACATAAAGATTTGCTCTGCTGTCATTCACTGCAGTCCTCCAATGTCTGACATAGCTGATCTCTGATCAGAAGCAAACATCTAGTTCTCTTAATTGGGATGATACAGAAATGTGACACTATCAAGCTACTTTGGTTGTACCTTAAGATCATTTGGTTTGACCTTTTACTGTGGCTGTTGTCTTGCTCGAACTGCTGTATCCATAGCACTGTGTCTCCAGCTGGTGAATATTGGAAGGCCCTTGTATTATTGACTTAGCTGTGGGCTGCTTCCATCTTCTCTCTCACCCTTTCCAGGTGTTCCACCTACCTCCCTGCATGAGCATTAGTGTTTCTGCATCACCCGGCATGTCTGATGGTTCACTGACCCAACTGAAACTAACCCTGTAAAAAAAAATTTAAAAATTACTTTTCAGTTGAGTATATTTTCATGACCAGTAAAACTCGCACAAAAAAAGGAGGAAGAGAGGCAAAGAAGTAGCCAGTAATTAAATGATCCCAAGATGATCACAGAACTGACTTCTTGTAGTATTAGCTCTGAAAGTGAGTGAGTGAGCTACATCTACTTATAGCTGCTGAGAATCTGGCCCTGTGTATATACATGAAATGCTTTCTCTGCATAATTCCTGTAATCACATTTCCTCATGAGGTTCCTGCTTCATTTTGGCTCATATCTAAATCATCTCTCCTTTTTTTTTCTGAAATCCCTACTCTTCTTTGTCGGATGTCTGTGCATCTCATTACTGGCTATATTTCTCTAATATGAAAATGCTGCATTCCCATAAGTAAAACTAGGGGAGTGATTTATGCATTTTTCTGCATGAAAAGGCCCCTTGTGTGCTCCACATGTCAAGGCAGAACAAAGCAGATCCCTACGAACATTTGTTTTCCTTTTAGCAGTTATTGCCATAAAAAGAGGTCAGAATGAAATGAAACAACTTAATGTTTTGTCCCCTGTCCAGCTCTGGTGCCTGATCTGGTTTCAGCTGAAATAATTATGGGTCTCTCTCTGAATACATGAGAATGGACTCTGGCCCCTAAAGGATTACAGCTTGCTCGATGGTTCCCACAACTTTGGACCAACTGGTCACAGTCCACCAAGCCAGCCATGTGTACGTTTTACTTCTTAATACCTTCTGCAGCCCCAGGTGCAGAGCACTCACGATGGCCTTGAGGACCACCCAGGATTTCTGCACTGCAGCAGTGGAGCCACTGAAATAAGTAACTTGACAATCACACCCTACAATAAATAGATCTCTTTGGCCAGGAGTTCCAGCCCAGCTGAGCTAGTCAGATCTGCTCATCTTTAGGCATTTCAGGAGTGGTCTGAGGGGAGCCACGGCTGGCTTCACTGTCTGGTTTTGTTCCTAGCTGTAAAGCAAAGCCAAAAGGCAAATAGTTTTTGTAAATAATATTAAACCATTTCTAAAAATTAAAATGACGATTCAGAATTTATTAGATAAGTGCTGGCACTGTTCACTTGAACATCTAGTCTGCGAGAAACATAGGGACTGGGAAAGAGTAATGGACTGATAAACCTTCTGCTTGAAACTTTCTCTTTGGTCACAAAGCAAACGTCATAGGGAGCATCTCTCTGCCACATCAGGGTGCTCCCAGATCACCTGAAGAGCCCGTATGTGGGAGCCTGATGTCAGTCAGGCTTTCTGCTTTCTGAAGTCCTCGCTATTCAGGTAGAATTCAGGCCCAGAGGTGCTGGTTGGAGCGGTGATTTGACAAGGAGACAACTTGTCCAGTGCTGAAGGACTGCTGACTTATTTCACACAACACTCTGTAAGACTTGAGATCATCTGCACTCAGTCCCACCACAGCCAAGTGCGTCTGGTTAAGTTAAGTCCCATGACAGTGACCTCCAATAAATACTTGAGAGTGTAGGAGTTAGAGCAGGTACATATTGCTCTTCTCCCTTATACATTTACCCACCTCTGGATAAGGGAATTTGTGAGCTCAGTGTTGCATCCAGATCATCATTTTTAAAACCTGCCAGTGGACCTATCCTCCATGAGGGCGTATAATCTTTTTCTGACTTCCTTTGGGATTTTGCCATCTACCATATCCTGCATCAATGAGTTCCACAGTTTAGTTATGTATTCTGTGAAAAAAAAGAGCTTCCTTCACTTTGTTTTATATTTGGCAGTTATTTTCACTGGGTGTGTCCATGTCCCTGTGATGTTAGAAATAATGACTCTATATACACTTTTCACCTTCTTTATGCCCTCCATCCTTTTACAGTCCTTCATGCAAACTAAGGGTCTTTTCAATTTCTCCTTAAACAGAAGTCATTTCCTACTTCTTATCAGCCTTTTTACCCTCTCTCTGTCTTTTTTGGATAAACTACATCCTTTTTTTGCTGTGAAGAAATGCCAGAAAAGCATGCAATATTTGAGATGCAGATGAATTGTGAATTCAAACCCAGACATAATTATATTTTCCGTTTTGTTTTCTCTGTATTCTTTCCCTAATAACTCAGTTCCTAGTTTTGGTTTTACCTGACATAAAAACGTCTCCTGCTTCTGCTGAAGTTGATGGTGAAAGTTCTGATCTGATTTCCATGAAGGCAGGTTGAACCCCTGGCCCAGAGCTCACCCAGCAGCCCTGCACTAATCTCCCAAGTTATCAGGCCACCTATGAGGACTCTATTGTTCAGCCTTTTGTTCATCTGAGGAGCAGGTCTGCATGGATTCCATGACAGATCAATGACTCTAGGCTTCTCTTGAGAGAAAGGGAATAATTTATCATTGCTAATGGTTTGTTTTCTGTATCGATCTTCTTACCTCCTCCTGATGTGCAGCTCTGCTTATGAGGAAGTGCTCTCAGAAATATCCCCAATAAAAACCACTTTATTTCTGGACAGAACTCAGTATGCTGGACGTAACGGTTTTAGGTCCTTCTGATCAGGTGGGATTATTTTTGGCTGTTCTCTGGCTGTTTTATGACCAAGTAAAAAACTGTCAGTAGGTATTAGTGTAATTCTTACATACAATGCTATAGGCGAGGGAGTAAGGTCAGAACATTCACCCTGTTTTCCACAGTCAGGTGGCATTGCCCACTCCAACAATGCCACTCCATATTGAAATTTGAAATAACTGAACTCCAAAGTCTAACACTCACATGATGACATGAGAATTGCAAGGTTCATTTTTAAAGCAATTTTTTCTCTCATCACACCAGAAATAAAAGAGAAAATCTTCACTCAAACACATTCTTATGTCTCAGAAAACACAAGGATTAAAAGAACAGCCTTCCTCTCTGTAGGTTTAGCCTCCAAAGCAGGTGTGTGAGATTTTGGGATCCGCAGGAAGGTGATACTGGGAGCGGCAGGCTAGCTCGGCTACAGTCAGTGACACAGTTCTCAGCAACTTCATTATGAATAGGGTTTTACCCAAGGGCTTTACTAGCTAAGCAACTGTTACTGTATTTATGTACAGTTAGAGGATTCATGATGTCAAGTGCCAAGCTTTTCAGGTAATTTCTGCTTAGCATCTGCACAGACGTGCATAGGAAATGTCACAGTTGAGGCACAGTCTTAGTTGGTTGCATTTGATTCAGCCATTTTGTATATGAAGGCAGAAGATAAAATTAATTTTTTTCTTCAAGGTCCTAACTTTGTTCCCCAGAGAAGTAGATTTCAAGGGGATGGCTTCTGTGAGCAAAATTACTCACATGTATATATCTTTGCAGGATCAGCACCTAAATTCATGTGTTTCTTCTCGCAGAGAAATTACTTTTCACATTTGATTTTAACAATGTTAGCTCCCAATTCAATTAACATCACCACTATTTTCTCTTGACAATTTCATGGCACGTCTATAGGGATCCCATTAAAATGTCATTATATTGCTGCTGTGTTGTAAGAATTCAGTGGGAAAACAATTTCAGCGCAAGTCTACAGAGATCTTGTTATGAAGCCATTAGAATGTGAAATGCAAATGGCATCAATTATTTCAGTGCAAGCCTGTGGAGTCGCAGTCCCAATGTCATCATGATAAGAAGTTAACCATTCCAGCCTTCATGTATGGAGACACCAGGATGCTGTGAGAATTAAGGGAGAAAGGGAAAGAGAGGAAGGGGCAAAACACGTTTAATGCATTGTTACAGTGATGTGGGACAACAAATAGAATTCATAGGTCATATATTATGGTCACTGTATGGCCTTGGCAACCCTAGTCCTTAGCCTTCCATATACACAGTCCTCTAATCCCATATGCAGAGGGTTTACACAACTAGATTATAGTGATAGGGGATATTTTTAGATCCCTACAAAGAAAGGATCCATTCCTGCTGCACATATTTTGAGCAGAATGTAGTTTCCCACAGCTGAAGTTTACTCTGCACCATGCAACACATAAGTACCCCTTAAATCCATGGTAAGTCTAATCATGTCTGTACACTTCATTTGTGTAATTCTCTAGAAATAATTAGAAGAGAAGGATCTCCAAGCCCAGAGGGTGGATCCCCATTGTGTCCTAAGGGCAGCTCCAAAGCTGCCTTGATACCAGGCGCATCAGTCACGCAGACAACAAACCCGAGAAAGGAAGCTCAGATGCAGCTCGAATGTGCCCTGCGGAACACATCTGACATTGGTCCTCCCAGCACATGTACGGAGGGGGACTTGGCTCTCTGGACGCTGCCTGTGTGGAAGTTGCCTGGATGGTCACTTGTATGCCCTAAACCCCATTATTTCCTAGTGTGGGAGAGAAAGGCACAGGGTCTCTGTGAGTCAGGCGGGGAGATGGCTGATGATGCAGTGCTGGGTTATTGCTGTCTGGGTGAGTGAAGACAGCGGGATTAGCCCCAAAGGCAAGAGCTTGGTGAGCTTAGTTAAGGAGGGGGAGCAGTCACTGTGGGAACAGATAGAGAGGATATGAATATGTGGAAGATGTGGCTGAGTACAGCATGTAAAATGCATCTTTCCATGTTGCGCCAAGCATAGATTTTTTGGTGTGCAGAGCCTGCATCTCCATATTTTTGTGCAGATATGCTCCCCTCTGTTTGCAAAAGGTCTACACAAAGTAAAATTAAAGTAATGCTTAAACGTAGTAAACTCCAAAAAGTGCTCCAGAATTTTAGTCAATCTCTTTGGACTTTGGTCCAAACTCATCCGGTCAATGATAGGCTACAGAAAAATACTCATTTTGCCAATATGGACTAAGGATGTTGATGACTGTTACCTACTCTTCTGCCACAAAAAATATAATGAGTCTGAAAGGACAGATCTATCTGATAGGACAGATAATCTCAAGTCCCCATCACAAATGAATGTTTGCTTTTCCAGAAAATTGTCAACACTGTCAGCATCACCTTTGACCAGGCCGAGAACCATCAAGGGCCTTGGTACACATCCAGGAACCCATGACTTCCTCTTTTTCTTCTTCTTTCCTAAAGACATTACAGGTTTGACTGTTTATAACTCTGGCCTTCTGTGGATAAGATGAGATCTATGAAACCCTTCAGAAACACAGGACTCCTGAATGGCAAGATCTTAGAAAATGTCTCAGATTTAGGAACTACCCTAGGAGAGTTGATCTGACCATATCTGATATGTTGGTCTGTCTGCCTACATGTGCATTTCACAGGAGATGGCAGCAGCACAGGATGGCATTTCACAGGAGACGCAGCAGCAGCAGCACATGCTGCATTGCACCCACAGAAGTCCATAATAAATAATTCTGTGGATGCCACAATGCTTTCAACATAAAAAGGCGGAGTTAAAGGAACTGTAATTGCCTTATGTTTCTTAACATCTGTTCAATGAACCAAGTTTCCAACTTTGTTTATATTTGCTCTGAAGTCAGGTATTGTCTGCAAGCTGAAACTTTTTTTTTTGTAAGGACAGGCAGTTACCAGAAGAGTTTCTACCTCACTCCAGCACAACACCAATATCATCTATCTGTAGTAACCACTTCCAGAAGTATTAGAAAGGAATAACAGCATGGAGATTGGATGGTTTAATATACCTTTTAACTTACTGAAGGGTGAAAAGGGAAGTACTATGGTAACACCTCACCATCCTTCTGCTGATATTGCCAAATCGTGGCCAGGCTGTGGTATGTTATGCAAGCCGCTACACTTTGCTGATGCTCAGAAATCTCTGTTTGTGGCTCATCCACATGGGGAGCATTGGACTAGAGTATCTCTTGGGAGTTTTGTCCTCATGCTGTGTCTGCTAAGATGCACTGGAGATAGTCAGTGGCTGGACTGCAAGACTAAAAGATTTTTATGTTCTCTTTTCTGAGCTGCATGTTAGGCAACAAATGTATGATATCCTTGCTATTACAATGGTCAACATTATGGGAGTCTCCCCATCTGAGCAGCTACTGTAGTTGGTGGCAGCTGCTATAGCTGTGAGTTACTCCCAAGAGTAACATCTTGTGAATAGCCTGTGTTGTTTATATGTGGATAGACAGAGCTCAAGGGGGTCTGCATCCTGGCTGTCTTCTTTCTGCACTGCAAATAATACAGGCTTATTGAAACATTCTTAATCTGCATAATCAGGACAGAAAATTAATATGAACAGACTCATTCACAAAATTTCTCTCTCTCCTGCTTCTGTACTCCCAGATCTCCTCTGTGAATAGCCTCTTCTGCAATGTATTTTGCTATTTCTGGATCTGTTCCAAGACAGAAAGCAGAAGAGCACCAATGCTGCTCTGGGTTAGCTGAGTTAAAAAGCAAAAACTTGAAAAACAAAACTCAACAGGCAACCTAAATTGTATCTGAAACCAGTTTAGGTTGCTAGGGGTTATTTAACCCCAATCAGTTCACCCACCTCCTCCCCCATTTAGCTACAATGTTTATTTTGCACAGGAATTAATAGAGATTATAAGTGATAGCTCTTTGCAGAACATTTATGAATGAACCAGCATCCCAGATTTGCACAGCCCAGAGCTGGTATTATAAGTTCAGCTTTTGCAAACATGCCTGCACAGTGAGGTGGCTTGTTGAGCCCATGTTAAATTCAGCAAGCTCCGGTGGCTATAGTGAGAACCAGATAAAAGGCCATTTAAGAGGTGCTCTGGCTCTAGATAGCTGGTTGCCAACAGGCACTTTAGCTGCAGAATAGAAGAAATAAGGCCAGAGGGATGGCCAGAGAGGGCAGGAGGGAAGGTGGCAGGAGAAGGAGGTTGGAGCTGGGTGGCAAGGCAAGAGGTGGAACAAACCCATTGAGTGATACACTTCCTGCTCCCGTCAAGCAGAAGAGGATAATATCCCAGACACTTCCCTTCCCACAGGGGTGGGTATCCCTGTTGTCTACTCCTAGATACCTCCTTCCTCTCTCCCCTTTTCCCTGGCATCATGAAGCACATGTTCTGAGTCTGTTGGCTGGGACAATGATGCGGTCCCACCCATATCCACTCTGACTTGGAAAGGGATGGAGGGGGAAAGAGACACTGCCAGACTGGAAATCCTGCCCCAGGGCTGTACCACACTCCTTGGTACAACCCTAACTCAGCCTGGTTCCTCCCCAGGTCAGGCAACTGTAACAGATTCAGTGTGGGCCTGCTGGGACTAGATGACAGGTCCTCTGCTCTCCTGTAATACTACAAGGCTCAGCTTTACATCAAGTGATTTGTCAGTATTTTCCTGCTAGCATTTGGCTTTTCTCTTGGCTTTGCTCCTCACTGCTGTTAACTGTCCTGACAAATGAAAGTCATTCTGAAACTATGTGGCTTTGTAATTATTATCTTTGGTAAATGTTTTGAAAGCTGAAGAGTTGCTGTTTGCTCCCTCACAAGCTGGAAATGCCTGCCAGAAGTTCAATTTAACTGTCAACACCTCTGCTCACAAACTTAAATATTTTGGAGTCTGTCTTTATAGTTACATATATTAGCATGTTCTGCTTTCTGTAGGACAGACAACTGGTTGCTAATAAGAATGTATTCCTGTTTAGTCATGTTCCTTTATTTAAGGCTGATGTTGAACTAGTTTTTCATCTCTCTGTGCTAGTATTCATGTCAGAAATAGGTTTTCTGAGTTCACTGCTGACTATAGCCCTTTAGGGTCCCAGTGCTTTAAAAAAAACCCAGATCCTGGATAACATTGTGACTGACATTGCTGCCAGCTTTTTAAAGTTGGAATGGTAACGCCTGGAAAAACTTGTGATAGGTCCCTCCCATTTCCATGAACACTTTGGTGCACAGGTGCAAACACGCTTGGTAACTTCAGGGGGAGAACTTGTGAGCACTGAATTAGGCATATTGATAACCAGTTGAAGAAACAGCCTGAGAACGGCGGTTTAATAGACGTATTCAGCCTGTGTCAAATGAATCAAGGCCCACGTTTCATGGCAGTAGATGGCAAACACTATATTCTGTTCTGTGGAAGTCAGCCAGGCTGTATTTGGTATTAACAGGAAATTGGTACCTTGGATGCTTTTGAAAATCCTCCTAAGGTTTAGATCTTCAGACTGATGCTCAAGTCCCATTGACTTTAGATGGCATCAGATACCTGTGTGGTCTTGAGGTCTTGAGAATCAGGGCCACAGAAAGATTTCCAAAAATGTTGATGCACCTAGTTGCCTTTAATTTCACATGAGAAATTGAGTCTGCATCTTTAAGCTCCAGAAAACTGAACAAACTCTATCCCTCCTCATTCCTTTGCATCCTCTGTCCCTATAAGGAGTAGGAATAAGAATTATTTGCGGTGGGATATACTCAAACCTCATTAGTTTTGGCTGTGTTTTTAAATAAATTCAGTACATATTTATCCTTAAGATATAATGGGAGCTGGGTATGACCTTTATTGGATACCGCAGTAATAGCCTGTTAACTCTATATTAAGCCCCTCTTCATTAAGAACCCTGTACATTCCCAAATGACTATTCTTTCACCCTGGCTAGAAGGTGCTCAGCCACAGTCTGCTCTCCATGGGCAGAGGCAGGAGGAGAAACAATGCCGTTAACAAGAACCAGATAGAGAGAATATGCCCTAAAATCCACCCATGCTGAAGAATGCTTGGACATGACCACAGCTCCTTGGGTGGGGAAAGGCGGAGTGGGCAACTCTCTCCTCCAGAGTTCATGCACATTAAGGGTCCATAAGGAAATGGCCTGATTTTCAGGGTTGCGTTTACACTCCTCTGAAACTCACAGCATTTCTTCCACATAAGTCTAGGTGCCTCCCTTTGGCATCTGCCTTTAAGTTCTGTGTAAGACTTCAGTTAAAAAGTAAAATGTTCATTGTTCAAGATGTTTCTGTGGATGCCACCATCAAATTCATTAATAAATGACACAGAAAATAGCTATATCTGCTGACACAGTCCCTGGAATGATGAGTTATTAATTAGGGCATTTACTTCACGTGTCACCACCTAATCTGTTATATTACTTCCCTCTACATTTTCCAATAAAAATAAAGCTGCTTTCATATTAATTTTGGGCTTTATCATAGGAGGAATTGGGTTTGCATTCTTTGTTGGGATTTTGTGTGTGTGTGTGTGTGTGTGTGTAGCAGGAACCAATACATTAATGAGACCTCAAGAGCAAAAAACTCTTTAACATGGAAGACAAATAATCTCCTATGCAGAACAGAGCACGCTAAAGCATAAATAGGACAGACTGCATGGCAATAAGTACAAGCAGCTGGTCAGAGCAGATTCACAGACAGAGTGGAGCTATAAGGGGATAAGAGATTCATTTAGCTTTAGAAAGTGCCTAATGTGCCAAAATAGTCCAAATGATAGGGTTTCCCTAATCACCGTGGATAAATTTCATGCCAGGGCTGAAAGCCTCATTGCACTAGCACCTTTAACTCACCTAGATTAAATTGTGGTCCTGTGAAAGCTCAGAGGACTCGGGCTTCTGATACTGCCTTTGTGCAACCCTTCTGTATCAGTATAGATTTCACCTCACAGCCACTCACGTGCAGTGCTGGTGCCAAAAAGTAAAGCGAGAACTAAAGTCTTCAGCAAGGTACTTAAAATTGTGAATTGTTGGGCAATGGGGAAAATAATCCCACAGTTCAGATGTAGAGTTAGGATATGCTTATGAATGTGCTTGGAACTTGATTTATCAGAAGTGGTAACACCTGAAGCTGAGTTTTAGAAGTGTCAAGCAACATTGCCACCAGGATAGTCTAAGGGAATATAGCAGCACATGGAGCAGGAAATTAAGAATATAAGCATAAGAATAGTGTTGCCCATAAGGGAGCATCCTGGAAGAAGCAGCAAAAGTATTCTTTTATGGAGAATGCTGTTCTGGAAAGCAGTATGAAGAACATTTTTGGTATGACAAAGAATGGCAGCAAATGAGCAGAAAGACCAGGAGATGTGGCAACTGAAATGCAGTTTCTCAATATCTAGGTAGAAAGGTAGTAAACAAGGTGAGTTGTCTGGAAAGGCTATGAAAGGTCTATGAAAGGCTATTTAAATCTATTTTAAACACCATGCAGATAGTACTGAAGGCAGCTATTGTGAGCAAAAGAGGTGGTTCTGGTGACTAGATCAGGACCACTGGTTTCAATCTACAGTCTATCTTCTGGCTCCCTAAATAGCCCTGGGCAACCCACGCAGGTGCTAGTGCTGCATCAAGCCTCAAAATCACTCCCCAGTCCCCATCAGGGACAAGCTAAGCCTGAAATGCAGAGGACTCAGCACAGGTATGATGAGAAGTGACTGAGCCAGCTGGTGAAGAGGCTACCTGAGCGAGCTGTGCCTTAAGGACACACTGCCTGCCTGGCGTGCCTGCGCAGCCTCCTCATGCCCCACCACAGCTAGCTGCAATCCTCTTCACAGGCATTAGTGATCTTTGCAGGGGGAAGGATGGGGAGAAGTGACTTCAGATCTTTAAGATAATAAAAGCGCTTTACATTTGTTCACATGAAACCTTTTCATATATGAAATAATGCTATTTGTTTTCTCAGGAATAAACCAAGTTTCTATAAACACAAGTTTAAAAGGTAACAGTGCCCTTCAGTATATTCACCATGGTGAAGCCACACTGGCACAAGACGACAATGAAATGGAAATTTCCTCTACAAATATCTTTCAACGGAGAGTTGTCCCGTGGCGGGGGGGGTCAATGCCAGCTTGTGGCAGTCCCTTCGCTCCCCTGAGAGGCAGCACTGCGCATCAGCCCGGCCTGCACAGGGGTGCACTACATACTACCGGAGCTGTCATTTGCAGCTTGTATTTGCGATTGTCAGGCACAGGAGATGAAAAATTACTGCAAAATGTTTTTGTAACAGCCAGGCGCCTCTGTACATGGCTTCCTCTGTGTTGCATGGCCAGGAGAGGTGTACTGCAATGGGATATGTCAGCAACGGAGGGCTGGAGTTTCTGTGGTCCAGTTCTCTGCTGCTACCTGCTCTCTCCCAGTAGAAAATCTGTACCCATATTTATATCTGAAGTAGAGAAATCTCGATATATGGAAGGATCTTCTCAAAAGCAAAAATCATGGAGATTTGTATTTCAACAGCACTCATACCTTTTGCAATTTTACCCACTGTGAGTGTGCATGTATGTGTTTTGGGCTGATCTTCTCTGTTCAGTGAACAAAAAATAGTGGGGATAGTTTAAATTTGGAAAGTTCTTAATTAAATGCATTGGGATAAAGCCCCCAAGCCTGCGATGCAGATACACCCTGCCCCAGGAATGCTTAAGAAGGGTTGTCTGCATGAGTTTCATCTGCCCAGCTAATTTCTTGGTCTCTCAGTATAACCCTTTCTGAGAGACCCTGTGCTTGCACAGTTCTCTAATATACTCAGCTGAAAGGTGTCAGAGAAGTGCCAAATGTCAGTGTCATTCTTGTTGGCGAGTATAACTGTGGAAGATCCCTTTCTCATCTCACACTGCTGCGATGCGCCTTTGTTTTTCACACACACATGCACAACTCTGACTTCTGCTTGACTCTCCAGGGAAGAAAGATGCTGAAATGCCTTGTTCCGGACGCACGCTTTTGTACAGTGTATTTAGCAATGCTCATTCACCAACAGAACCTGTACTGTCACCTTCTAGACAGCAAGTAACCTGAGAGAGGAATGTGTCAAGGAATGAAAGTCTTCAGAGCTGTGCAAAGAGTTTCACCTCCACCTCGCAGAACCTGCAGGCTAGGTACGGTGGCCAGAATCAATATAATGTGTATTAAAAGAGGCATGGATTTGGCTTTTGGGCAGAATGCCCTTATCTTGTGAGCCAAGGAAGACACCAACAGTCCCTGGAGCTAGTTTCCATCAGAAAGCCAGATCATTCTTCCCTGGTCTCCTCCTGAGCCCTGGGGATTACAGAGCACCTGTACACCTTGTTCCTTTTACAGGTCTGTAAACATAACAGGACACAGGGGCTGGTCTGGAAACACCCGTCTGCCTTGGCACCCTGCAGTGACATGTTCAGAGCTACTCTGTTTGTTGGTGGTAGCCTCACTGCTACACTGGGAATAGTCTCAAGCTTGAGCGCTCTCAGACAGGGAGGCTCTCCTGAATGCAAGGAGCTGTCCTTCATCTCTTCCTCCTTCCAACTTAAAACATGAAAGAATTTACATTTCAGACTCTTTTTAGGATTTCTTTTCATCTTTTCTCTTGTCATAGGAGACAACCTGTGATAAAAAGTGTGGGCACATGACATCGGATAATGCCAGGACCAACAGGTGACCAGCCTGCCCTGTAAATCGAGCTTAACATCAGTTCCCAAATGTGATTTAACAACCTTACTTCATAATCCCAAATTTAAAATTTTGCTTTATGGCCCTTGTGCTTCCTTCCACCTCAGCAATGTGGCAACAAGGATATTACCTTAAGGAGGCGCAGTAACAAATACTCAGGTAGTGACAGGGCTACGTCTGAAATCTCTCCAGAACACAAACAAATCCTCAGTACCTTGAGGCCTCATGCCAGCCTCCATGCCAACCCTTTATTTGAACAAAATTTCCGGAACGCTGACATCTCTATCCCACCTCAGTAACATGGTGTGATTGAGATGGGCTCCGGTGCCAGTAAACGGATTGGGTTCAATGTTCAGTCAGTGAATGCTTACATAGATATTGCACTGTTTCTGCAACCCTCAGACCCCAGGACAGTTGTTCCACCTGAACACTCAGGAGCCACATGACTGCACACAGCTGGGCTCTTCTGAAGCTTCTTCACTGCTGGTGAATTATTTCTTAGTGTGTCCAGAATCACAGATCCCAAATATAGTCAAGATTTTCAGTGTATGAATTCACAGGAACTGTCTTGTGTCCAAATAGCTCACAATTATTCTTCAAAATGTTCATGGCCAAATCTTGGCCGGCTTATTAACAACTCTCTTGTCAATCCAGTGGAGAGCCCTGGCTGCAAGTGCAATAATTAAACGGATGAAACTTCCAAACTCAAGGATAGAAGAAAACCACATACTATTTGGAGCTCTTGGCAGTAAGGCACACATGAAATAGCATGAAATATGACATTGCCTGAATGCTCCAGTTCCTATCTCAGGTAATCATTTGCCTTCAGACAGCAGAGGAGGAAGAAGAACTACCAAGCTGTTAACAGTAGCTGTAACCGCTGTCTTGATCCATGCCCTGACGCTGACTCCTGCTGACTGGCTCCCGCTGACAATGACACCGTGGCAGCTTGTCTCTTGAGTAAATAGATTCATCGGTCTGGTTATGTTTGCATGTATTAATGCATTTAGAGAGATCTCTAATCCATCCCAAGCTGAAACTGTGATTCGATCCAAAAGGTTAATGCACTGCTTTTACATAGTGCAATGAAGAAGTTGAACTTGTATGTTATCACTCATTGTTTAAACACTGTAACACCGCACAAATACACACTGTCTTTCAGACAGGAACTTCAAAACATTTTTCCAATCACCAATTTAATCCCAGAATGCTCCAGCCAAGTCAGCTAGCACATACAGCTTTCCTCTTTTTAGGTAGGTAAACTGAGGCAGAGAAAACTCAAACACGGATGTCCAGCACGGCTTATTTTCAAAGACACCAGCTCCTTACAGCTGCCATTGCTTTCAGATTCCTACATACCTCTGAACTTCAGATAACATTTATTGAAATAAATAATGAAGTGAATAATGAAGTGAACAAAACATGAATAAAGACGACAGCATATGAATGTATTTTCCTGTCCTTTTTGTGATCCTTTAGACCTCAGAGCTTGTTTTATACATGCAGGGAAGATGAATGGAAGGCGAGGGTTTTAGGGGTTATTTTGCCAGAAGGAATGGTTCGTGTTCCCTAACAAAGACACCTAATTTTTAGCGAAAGCTGAAAAGAGGAAGAGAATTCCATACTACTGGTATTATATATCCCCTTGTTTGTGCACACTGGCCTGTCTCCAAAGCAGAGCGTGTGGAAACCATATGACTACTATTGAATATGTGCCTAAATCAAATTTGCAGTGTTTTTGCTTGCCAAGCACAAGCCTCCAGTGGGGTTAGATACCATATGTTAGGTAGAAAACAGGTTGCAGTTTTATTGCCTACCTTTCCAGGTGCAGGATGATCTTGCCAAACTAAGTGACATCCAATTGTATAGAAACTCCATAACCTTCTGCTTTATTTTGGGTCCCAAAGCCCATCCTAATACCTCCAGAATGGTTGACCAAAGCAGCCACCTACCTTTTCAAAAGCACTTTCTGGAAGCAGAGAGGGAAATGAAGAAGGTAAGGCTTTGGATCTTTCCTACACCTGAACTTGGGAAAAACACATTTGCAGGAGAGATTGTTAGAGAAGGCATCAGGAAGCACCACGCACCCTGCACTTCAAGGCATCATTCCCTTTGCAGCAGCTCTAAAAATTTCAAAATGTTGGCACAAACCCAAATCTTTTGGAGCAGAGTCTGTGCTGTAGATTGAATATGTGTTTTGCTGCTCATGACTCCAGGCACAGACGGAAAAGCCTGGTCCAGCTGCCAGGTTCAAAGGGAAGGGGCTCAAATGTGGTTTTCCACTTTTGGCCAGGAAACTAAAATGGAAGACTAGCCACCGGACAGCTGTCATTTTATTTAAAAATATGGAGTCTTCTAACAGAAAGGCTAAGAGTGGCCATAGTGAATCAGAGCAAAGATCCATCCAGCCCAGCAATCTGTCTCTAAGAGAGAGGAAACTCACATAACCACATTCCAGCAGCTTGCTGCTCAGGGACTTCCAGATCCAAAATATTTTGTATTTAGTGGGCCTTGATGGATGGCCTTCTCTTCTTTTAATTTTCCCTGTCTCTCCCTGAATCAAGGTCAGCTTTTGCCATTCACAGCATCCTGCAGCAGAGCGTTCCTGCAGTTTCTAGACGTGTTATGTAAGGGAATACTTTCTTCTGTTTGCTTTGAATCTTCCACCTTTATTTCTCATACAATATTATTCCATACACATGACCATCCTTGCCACCTTCTCTAAACCTCTTCCAGCTTTGCTATATCCTTTTAGAGATAAGGGGCTCAGAACAACACACAATATTCATGGCAAAGGTATGCTGTAGATTTAGGCCAACACCTTATATGGACTGCTTTTTCTCCCGCTGCATCAGTTCACGTTTATTTACATCGAATCTCATCTGCTGTCTCAGCGCAGAATTACCTTACCTGTAGTACATGAAGGAGCGTTACATTTGTCGGTCTATCAAGATTGACATCAAGGAGAAGAATGTCCTGAACAGGCAAACATAGCAGACCTAGCACACTAAGTACACTAAAAAAACCTGTATGGAGGGACTCACACTTCTAATAATGCTGGATTTCCAAATAAAAAATTTTGCAAAAGCATGAAAGTAGGAATGGAGTTTGTATAGCAAGCTAGTCATGAGGGATAATTATATGAGAATGTGGAGATTTTTTTTATCATCTCTTTGGGAGGAAAGGGTGCAAAAACCCATCTAAAATACTGCATGACCACTGGGATAGATTATAATGTCTAACAAGTACTTTTAGTGCTTGCTTACTTACTTAACAGAGATGATAATGGCATCCACTTGTAAATTTGCAGGCAACATCAGTTGTGGGGTAGAGAACAGACAGAAGCCAGGGTCACCTGGGCCTCAAACATGGAATATTTGACATCAGGGTCACATGCCTCATTTGGCATTATTTACCTCTGCGTCCGGCTTCATTGCATACACCAAGCGGTGGACATCCAGGCACCACAGCTCTGCTCCAATCTTGTTTAAAAACATTTATTTAGCATTTACAATCAAAAGCTGATCAAAGACTGATTTTAGTGTTGAGCTAGCATTGTCTTAATCATGTACATCACAAATCCCAGGCCAGGCTTCCTTCTCAGAAAACTCTGTGTTCTCACATTTAACCTTGGTTGACCTTGGAAGCTCAAATGCTTGACCTGGTCTTTTGGGATTTATCTACTGGTAATCTGTGCAAGAGTTTGAAAAATCAAGATCTTTCACAAAGGCCCAGTGTCTCCATTTCAGCATTGCCTGCTGAACCGCTGACGATAGAACAATTTTCCCTGGTGGATCCTGGTAACCACATGAGCCTTTATAGAGTTCTCAGAGATGTTGTCTCATGCCCAGTCACTAGTGTCATTTCCCACCACCATGAGTGTGTTGCCTGGGACTCTCTATTGCAGCTTATAGAAAAGAATACAAAGAGACACAAAACTGAAGCAATTAATCCAAACAGTGAGAGCAGCTGAACTGTCTGGGAAAGGGTCACAGTAATGACAGAGGATAGTACTGTCCAAGTACTCTAGTTAAAGGCAAATAGGAGGTCAGGCAGACAGACAAATGGAAAATGCAGATGTCAGGATCCAATGGAAAGCAAGAAGGGAAAATGTTCAGCCTATAAGAAATCGTGGGAAAAGTGGAGCATTGCAAAAAGACTCATGTTATATTCCAGCACCATGATTATCCCATGGTAGTGGGAATCTAGCCTAGGGTTGGTCTTCTGATGCAGGCAGCAGTATCTGCTGTGTAATTTTTCCAGTTCTGAAGGTAGTCTAGATGCACGCACTGCGGAAGAAACATATTGACCAAATGATTGCACCTCTTCTACTGGATGCACTTACAGCCACTTACAGGCTAATGGATCAAGTCAATTCTAGGTGGATGGGAAGCCCTCTGAAACCCATTCCCAGAAACACCGCTAAACAAGAGTAATAGCCTGCTAGTAGATATCCTCGCAAGGAGAATAAAAAATATAAAGCAGAGTCAGCAAAGCCCTGAAAAACTGTGTCTGATGATTGGCTGTATTCAGTGAAACCAGTTTAAGGCCAGTGTGCAAAGCTGGGAAACCCACGAATCAAGAGAAGCTTTCTCACTGGACACATCCATAACTGGCACTCTGGAGACCTGACCACTGCTGGACAGCAGGGCACTGCAAAGCACAGAGCTGATTGCCATATGACACTGTATGAGTGTGCAAAGAGAGAGGATCGTCATGCCTCATGTAGCCTGTGTAACTGCTTCTCTCCCAGGTGAAACTGAAAGGAGCAATAGCCACGTGAAGGGACATGGTCAAGTAACTATGGCTGCCTGTTTTCTGTTTACCTTGGCTCTCTGTTTGACTCTTTGGTCTACCTGAACACCCGGAAGAAGACATCGGATCAGGTGGGAAGAGAGTCCAGTCCTGCGATGCTAGAATATGACAATTCACCCTCCCATTAGCACAGAAAAGATGGGCAGGAGAACCAGAATTCTGCTTCACTTCACGCTACAGCCTAGTAGGACTACGACTATACAGAGAAACATGATAACTAAATGAGCAGCCCCTAAAAGGCTGGAGAGAAGTGCTTGAAGCAGCCTCACAATTAAGCAGATTTGGTAGCCATCAAATCTTTTTATAAAGCAATAGCAAAAGGCAGCAGTCCAAGCTTTGTTAGGAAGGTGATCATACAAGAAATGTAGACACATGACCACGGAGAGATAAAGCTGCAGATAGCTCCAAGAAATAAGGAAGTAAATGTTTGGTTGACATGAGGATATAAGTCAAGGCCTCAGGGAGGAAAGTCAGAAGGAACAAGGAGAACATGCAACAAAACAAACCAGCATGATGTAAGCCAAGAAAAGGAATGCAGCGACCAGATGGAAGGAAGGTTCCTACTGTCAGCAATAACATAAGCAACAGGAGACTAGTTCAGGGAAGGGATATCAATCATATTAATCTGTGATGGGTTGCCAGTAAAAGAACATCTTGCTGGGGTACAGACTCTCGAGTGACACAGTGAGCGACACAGTTAACATTTGGCATGGGTCTCACACTCTCATGCCGTCACACCTGTGTCACACCCATTTGCACTGCAGTGATCCTTCTCCCAGTTCATGACCTTATGGAGCAAAACTAGGTAATTGGTCTAATATATGATAAGCCATCCAGTTATGCCTGACGCAGGGGGCTCTGGGGCCATGGCATATGGAAGTCACATTGCAGGTCTACGGCTGGGACTGTCTTCCCAGAGGTTTCAGAGAAACCCTACTGAAATATTCGATCTTTGGCAACAACCTCCTTCTTTCACTGCTTCCTGTTGTGTGGTGGGACATGCAATCCTCTTCTGTTATTGCCCACTAAGCGGTACATGGACAATGCCGACCATTTTTCCACTGGGCACAAGCTCTCGGAATCTCTTACAGGAGCAGTGCATTTCTGCTCTAGCCACTCTCAGGGCCTTTGTTTTGGTACCAATACCCACTTCCACACAAAATGCACATGCACAGAGAGATTTAGCACCAAGGCAAGGGCAACTGAAAATTAGTTACCAATTTTAATGGCATGTTCCAAGCATTTGTTTCCTCTGGATTTAAAGCAGGTTGGGTTAAAACTCCTTAAATGCTATAAACTTTAATTTTAAAAGACAGTCTTCCTTTGGGCACCATCAGAGCAACGGAAACAACTACAGAAAATACAGAGGAATCATGTATCACTTGTAAGAAAGTAACTGGGGATGTAGTATTCCATTACACGGGATGCACTTGTACCATTTTAGCTTGCACAGATGGAAATATAGTTCAATGTTTCAACATCATTTGACTTTCACATGTTAAAATATTGATAAGTGCTGCACAGGATAATGCCCCTATGGTTTCAAGTAGTAACTGGAGCATGATGTTTATTGAAGTGAAATACAGCAAAGCCTTTAACAAGTATTTAAAATTCTGGGAATCACTCTCAACACTGTCATAGATTATTTCTTTATTTTTCTCCAGCTAATCTTTGTTGATATCTTCCAGTTTGGGAGTGTTAAAATATAATTCATCTTCTGATCACCTCAATGCTTCTGTGTTACAAGAAACTCTGTAGAAAAAAAGAATTCCCTATTTGATAATTAAAATGCTGCTGTTATACATGAAATCGCAAACTTCAGTAAAGAAAAACAATGCTACATAAAATAGGCATAAATGGACCATAGACTCGCTGTTCTAAATATTTATGGACCTTTATGCTGCAGCAAGAACATCTGAAAGCCATAAAACACATGATTATCCAGATTGCTCAACAAGGTCTAACTTGTATCATGTCAAAGCTTCAGTTCTAAAATGCACAATATTTCCTACACCTCTTACAATTGCTAAGATCAAATTAGTCCAACCAGAAGCCAGCGGAGGCCAGAAAAGATGTCACTTTAATATATTTGAAGGGAAGATGGGCCATGGAGCATTTTCTGAAAGTGCACGTCACAGGGGTAAGACTGGCATTCATTCAGAATTCATCTATCCAGTCTGCAGCATCAAATTTAGCACAGAGATGCTGTGGTCCCCTATGAAAGCTAGGCTTCATTTTATGCTTCCCATTGGCACAAGCATGGAAATATCAGAGGAAGGTAATTCACCAGATACAGTTCAGGTGAATGGACTGAAAAGTGTTTCAAATTCTCTGTATATAATTTGGAGGAAAAAGAAAAGTTTTCAGGCACTTGAGCAACTATGCATCAGGGTACACAGCTCTACAAGGGATTTAGGAACTTGACTCTGAAACAGGTGATTCTTTAGGATGTCCTGTTTAACCATGTCATCTCTGGAACAAGACTGCCAGGCGAACGCTGAGTAGGCCAGGTCCACGTGGGAAGCCTAAGTCATTCCCAAATAGATGTTCAGTACCAGGAGTAGGGTTTGCAATTTATCTGTGAAGGTGCATGGCAAAGCTTCTCCCCTTCATCTAACCTCTTGGTAGTTTTGAAGACCAAAGAGCATTGTTAGACTGTAAACAGGATATTGTTTTCCCAAAACAAAATAGGAAAAAAAAATCCTATTTGTCCCATTGTGCTTTGTCTGATTGTAAGAATGCTTAAGGCGTTATTAAGGTCTGAATATTTCAATAGTTCTGCTCTGAATACTATTTAAACTAAATGCAAGTTCCCTTGTTTCATAAATCATACACATATTTTAACACATAAATCATAATAATAAGAGTGATCAGTTTCAGTGAAAATGATTATTTTGCAGAGCAGTCAGTCTCCTATTCGTCTAGCCATTTTATTATCTGATAATTAGAGCTGGTTAAAAATGTTCTAATTTGTCAATTTCAATACTGGTTGCTGAAAATTCTATGAATATTCTTTGCAAAGAATACTGGAACATTTCGATTCTAAGTTGTTGAAGTGTTTCCCTTTGGTTTTAGAATTTAGATTAATAGAGTAGAAAAATTTAAATTATTAAGTCAAAAGAAATCCATACCAACATGGAGTGTTCCAGCCTGGCTGAAAGGGAAGATTTTGGTAGCTCATGTAGATATTCCTGAGTATCTAAAATTTCAGAATTTTGCCTTTTTGTTGTCCTGGAAGAAAAGTTTGAAATGTTAACATTTCTATAGGATAAAATCCCTTAGTTTTGAAATCTGCTAATTACATTGAACAGTAGGCATTGATTGACTTCAAAGTACAACATACATGTTAGTAGAAGAAGTACTGCAAACCATCTCGGGGAAAAGAATTGTATTAATATGAACCAGTGATGCAACAAGATGCTCAGGCTACTCATTATGTTTCACCATGTCATATGCTGAACATTATTTAAAACAACAATAACATAATTTTTTCCACTGGGCTTTTCAGAATCCCTCGTGGTGTCTTCACTTATACAAGATTCTGGACCATTCCCTTGAATAAAAATAATCTCTTATTTTATGAAAGCTAGCCAACAGTCTCAGCACAAAGCCCATTGCCGTGATTTCTGAATCATTCAGCATGTGCAAAATGACACAAACCTTTCTCATCCAGCCTAACTCAAGCAGAGAACATGCCTCAGCTGTCTTCTCTGTACGCTTGCATCTCAGTCACAGAGGACCCACATGATCATATGCTATACCGCCCAAAAATTACTTCCTCATATGCAGAGAGTCATTTAACCAGAGATATCATGTAACATCTTCTATGGCCATCTGTTCAACCTAGGAGGCACAGGTATTTTAGAGCAGCACACAGGTTAAATGTGTGCAGCTAGTATATACTGCGTTACAGCACGATATTGCAGTGCATTAGTGCATTTTGCAAGTGTAAGTGAAAGTGGATATCAGATTAAAAAACGAGTGATCATGGACCACAACTGTCATGTGGATGTCACACTGGCAAAGCAGAATGTATAATAAATATGTCCTGCTGGTTTTCAGCAGTCCTGCTAAATGCTTTTAAATATAATGTCCTCTTTAATACGATGATGTTGTTCATATATGCTGAGACAGAATCTCTATGGACATTCAAACTCAGACTAACAGCAGTAAAAGAAAAGCAGGTATCAGGTAACTTCCCAGGATGGCTAGCGAGTCACTTAGGAGCCAAAAGCTGTCATGTCTGTTTCCGACAGGTACAACTAGCACCGTATTGCTTAATCAGAAACAAGCAACACTTCAAGATGGAGTGACACTCAGAGATCTTGGAGAGATGGATACGCCCCTCTGCCAGTTCGTGAAGGCCTTGTTCTGCTGATCAATACCTCGGGTACCTCACACCAGACCACTCCGCTTCTCAGACCTCATTGAAGCCGTTTGTCAAAATAGGCAGAGTGTGTAGGGGAGGGCGGGAGGGGGTCGCCAGGGCGTGCGGGTTTCATAACATATTGTAAATGTCTTTGGTCTTACTTTAAAAATCTACAATTTCAAAATACGCATTATAATTATTTGCATATCCTTAAAAAGACATTGGTCTTACTTTAAAAATCTACAATTTCAAAATACGCATTATAATTCTTTGCATATCCTTAAAAATACCTGTATATTCTGTCAGATAGTGAAGAAGTCGAGGCCAGATGGGAATCTGTAGGTTGGGGCTTTATTCCTTGATTAGCTGAATGACGGTAGACATGGTGTTTCCTCTCTGAGTCTCAGTTTCCTTGTGTGGAGACCATGCCGTTTAACTTTTGCTTTTCAGAATAAGGCACGGGCAACTTAAGCTTTCAACATTGCATCGCTTGCATTGTTGGTGTTCTCCTACCAAGTGGAGTTTTAAACTTTGGGTTCTTAAACTCAGTTATGTGGAGATCCCTGGAACCAAAGGGCAGGTGCCCCAGAAGCTGTGACCTGGAGCCCGGGGATGGCTAAACTAGTCAGGCAGAATTATGAATAGAGAAGTTAAGGCAACTCAGAAAGGCTGCCTCAGAAACCTATCTCCAAAAGATAAACCCTAAGGCATTAAAGGAATTAAGACTTACTTAAGTCACTGCTCTAGAGGGATGTGGCCCATCCAGTCGATGCTCTTAGTCAGAAATCCTTTCCTTAAGTTGGACTTCTGTCACATGGAAGAAGAAAGGTTTTCTATGGTTAACTGTGGTTATACCCTGCCTGGTTTGGAGTAAGAATCAAACCCCAAGTTTCTCACCTCCCAAGAGAACATAGAGGTGGCAGTATTTTTAAGAGGATAAATCAGCTCCCCTGAGTGAGGCCCTGCAGGTGGGCTCTGGAAACGGGTGCTTGACCTGAGATATCTGCTATGCCCAAGGCCCAAAGCTTCTTGATGCCCTCAGAACACAGACAGTCGCTATACACTGTGAACCTGCAGTGTGGGTGTTGTGGAGACTTTACTGGAGGAATCACAGGAACCTGGGAGACTTAGCTCAAGCCTCAGTAGTTAAGTGCTAGTTAAGCCATCAGTGGATCTGGCCCAGGCAATCTACAGGTGGAAATGGTAAGTATTACTCCATCCATTTCTCCTAACCACACATTCCTTTAAGAAGTTGTTTATGTACATGGTGTGTGTTTCATGGGATAAAATTACTAGATGGTGTCATTGTTTCAAATCAGCATTCTTTTGGAAATAAACAGACAATAACATGAGATGATACCTCAGGGAAAATGCTTCTGCTATGAAAACAAAGTACTTTCTAGAGAAAGTGTTGACAAAATACAGATGAAGCCACACTACTGTTACTTATGTACCACGGCACACCTCATGCCACAGTTTGGGGGTGGAATTCAGATGTGTACTGAAGAGGGAAAAGGGAGCAGGGAAAACTTCGGCAATAGCTGCCTTTGAATATGATGATGGTAATGATATAGGATATCTAAAACTTTTTTTTTTTCTGCAAAACAAATGGTCATTCTTCAAAGAGTATATTACTGGAATCTCTTAGCACCAAAAATACAAAGCATATAAATATTGGATAAAATCACCTTCCATGTGGAGCTGGAGTCTGCAAAGATACCTGCACGTACTGAGCTCCAAGTAGCGGGCGCAGCTCCGGTGAAGAAAAGAGGAGTTATCCCCTGTGCGCAAAATGAGTGGCGTGGCCACCTCCCAGTGCCGCTGGCGACATTCTCACGGCTTTCCCTATTTAGCTGCGTTTCCCACTGCTTGCCATAGACCTTTTTCTTCTCGGATGCGAAAACAGCGAAGTGCCAGGGGTGAAGAGCTCGCTCAGGGCTGTGGGACCAGTAGATGGCAGCAAGAACACGCGGAAAATGCTTTCCCTGCCCAGCCGCCCAGCCGGGTACGTGGTACAACTTTAAACGGATTCAATATTTGTCTTTCATATTTGGAGAGTGGAAAGTATATGTGACAATTAGAGGGTAATGCAATATTACAGTGTAAATAAGAGAGTGAAATGACTGTGTAACCACCGAACACTTCCCCGATTTAATTTGTTTGTACTGACCAAACTTCTCCGCAATTGCAAGCTCACCTCTGAGGAACTTGAACAGAGGGATGGAGGTCTGACTCCTGCCAGCCACCAGAGATAATTTGGAAACTTCCCTGGGCCCCCTTCTCTGTAAGGCTTTCTGTGCTGCCTAGAGGCGAACTAACACTGCTTTTAGGCTGAAAAGTCGCCGCAATCTGCGAATGAAAGGAATAGCTCCTTTCACACGTACCCGGCCATCAGGATTCTATTTCTCCTCCACAGGGGATTCTACTCTCTGCAAAAAAACAGTTAAAGCGTGAATACCGAACCCAAATATGTACATACACAGGTACCATTTTTTTTCCAAAGGGGGCTCGGGTCCGGGCTGACTCACCGCATATCGCAGTAATTGCAAAGATGGAATGCAACAGCTCCAGAAATCTGCCAAGAAAAAAACATAAAATCTAGGCATCCGGCAGGCAGCTGGGCTTCTTAATTATTGGCAAATATATTTATATATAAATATTTTGCCAAGCGTGATTTGGCTTAAGAGTTCCTGTGAAGTGACCTTTTGCTTGCCTTTGTTTTGTGTCTGTGCACGTCCTAGATAGATACATGGGGAGAGAGGCAGAGGCGCCCAGAGATAAATAAACGGATTTCACACAGCTCTCCAAAATCCCAAACGATGCCTAAATTAAACGAAGAGGGATATGAAGCGAGGCGTAAGTGCAAGCACAGATTTCAGAACGGTGAAAATATGTCAGCAGAGCATCATTTTTTGGTTCAGACTGATAATCACTCCCTGCTCTCATTATAAGATCAGAAGGGCCATCTGTCCTCTCTGGATAATTTGGAGCTCAGATACAGTGAGCACCCTTGTTAGAAAATGACCCTCCTACTCCCCGTAATCACAAGCACTTGCAGCCCTGGGATCCGCACGCAGCCGGGGAGGAGCAGATTGGTTCCAGATCAGTATTGATTACATATAGATTTGTGGTTTATTTGGTGCTTTATTTTGGTGAGAAGGTTTTTAGTTTGGAGGGGTGCTGGTTTCCCGCCTGCATTTTCCAACCTGTCACCTTCAGTTCTCCGGACTTTTCGCTCCCTTCTCGAGATGTAACGCTAGGATGTTGCATGAGACCGAGGAGTGTCTGATTTTGTAAGGAGAGAAATAAGCATCAGGCTGAACAATACAGCTCAGGAAGCTGCTTCCTGATACACGGTCCCTAGTTGTCTGCAGCGAGCTGTTTCCCCTCTGAAACACGGTAATTCTCGGAGTGAGCGACCGACTCGTTCACAGCCGCAGCAGAGAGGTGTAAAATTCAAGACTCCTTCAACACTTGCTCTGGACCTGCAGATAAAAACAAGTCTTAGCGACTTCACTGACACAGGACAAAGTCATTCGCCGAAGGGAAAAATCTTGGCAAGGGAGCATGGGCTACCTTCCTCTTCTGACCCAGATTCAGTGACAAAGTCCCTTCTCCCCCCCGAAAATCACAGTTTCCAATCAAGGAGAAAACTTGGTCATCGGAAGGGCAGGAGCGGAGTGAAGGTACTCCTTTTCGGGGAAGAGTCCTCGCAGGAGTAATTCACCCGGGATCACTCTGGTGGGGATCAGTGTGTATTGTGTCGCTAACAGCAGAACAAAGATCACAGACAGGCCGGACAGTTTCAGGACAGCAGGACACGGGGAAGTCGCAGGTGGGAGGAATCCGATTTTAGAGCTAAGAGCTTCGTCGCCTCTAACGACCCGCTATAAGAGACTTAGGGTTTCAAGAAGTGGTTTATTATTATTCTGACGGTAGCGGTTTCTCCTCATTTGTAAGACAATGATGTTTAATATTCACGGAGGAGCAGTGAGGTGGCATTTGAAACCCCCCCGCGCCGGGGGCAGGGTTGCCATTTGCACAGAGCTGCGGCTGGCAGGCTGCCGTGCGCCCGGAGGGGCCATTCCCTGCGGGGTCGCCGGGCCGGGCCGGGGGTCCCCAGGGTGCTGGGGGTGCCGGGGGTGCCCGGGGGGCCGGGGGTGCCGAACCGCGGCGGCGGCCGCGGGGCCGCTCCCGCCGGGCCCGGGCCGGGCACCTGTCCGAGCGGCTGCAAAGCGAGCCCATCGGCGGGGACGGACAGGTATTCAGCGGCATTTACAAACTCAACCGGCTTCAGCCCCACCGGTGTTAGAGCAGCCGGCGGGGACGGGAGCTGTCCCCCCCCGGCGCCATCGCCCCCGGCTTCACTGGGGAAGGGGGGCCGAGCACCCCCGGGCTGGGGGCGGGCAGGGGCTAGGCACACTCGGGGCGAGATGTAGCAGGCGTCCCGAGACCGCTTTGTTTTGCGATTGCCATCCGCAAAACATCTACGCGGAAAATCAGAACAAAGCAGAGCCCAGGTACCTCTCGCTGCAAATGCTGGCTGGCGTTAAGGACGGGTACGCTTTGGGGTAATGAAAGTAACGTCTCAGTTGATGCCAAATAGGTCTCTTTAGCCATCAGCTAAGTAATTTCAAGTGCTGTTTGGGCTTTTTTTTTAAGAGTCTGGATCTACCTAAGCTTTCGCCTCCCTCTCCCTCTTTCCGTAATTTTCCTCTCCAAGAAAAGCTTGTAGGTGTTTGTATAAAACTCGAGCACGTTGTGGAGAAGGAGAGGGAGAGCAAGTGGGTGCAGTACATAAAAACTATAACGCCGAGTAGCCTCAGATTCGTGAGTGGTACCTATATGTTTGTTCTCACCGACTATTTCTACACCTGGCAGGCAAGGTGTCGGTCTTTGCATCTGCCCACCTCTGCGTACTCCTACGGCAGAAAACCCTGCGAAATCGCTTTACGTCTGCCGGTGCGTGTATGTATGTGCGTGTGGCTATACAGGCAGACAGGTAGATAGATTGCACTCACGTAATCTGCCCGCGTCTATCTAGCTGGGAGGATTAGTTATCTCTGCATCTATTGAGAATTAACAAGGGCGAGAGATTATGTATCAACGTACAGACAACGGCTATGAATATGAAACCCTATGTACATAGGTAAGACGGATTCAGTCAGCCACTCAGCTGCAAAGCTCTTCTTTAGGGCTGCTCTGCCTCATCCCCTCAAAGCCCTCAGACAGTTTCCTCCGAGTGCCTCCCCCGGGGGATGAGGAGGAGAAGGCTCGGCGCTGCAGCCCAGCTTTGCACATCCGAAGTCTACAGAAAATGACATATCTCACCGCCGTGCCTGGACTTTGCTGGAAATTGGCAGCCTCCCCCCACCCCGCCACACACACCTTTTGTTCCAGGCAAAATAAACATTTCGGAGGAGTTGGGGAAAGGTGTTATGTCAGAGGGGAGAGACGGCGGGAGGGCCGCGCTCATCCCCCCCGCCCCGGCCCCGCGGACGGGGCTGCGCTCCGGGAGCCCGGCGGGAAGCGGCCGGGGCCGGGACCGGGACCGGGGCGGGCCGGGGGTGCTGTGGGCGAAGGGGTCCTTGCCCTGGAGGGAGCCGGGCGCGCCCAGCCCGGAGGAGCGGCGCCGGGGGAGGCGGCGGAGGGCAGGGCAGAGCGGAGGGCTGTCGGGCAGGGCCTGCCGCACGGCCAGGTGCGGGGAAGGGGCCGCGGCTCCAGCCGGGGGGCAGCAGCGGCGGGCGGGAGCTGAGGGATGGGAGAGGGGGAGCTGTGCGGCCGAGGGGGCCGGGGCGCTGGGGCCGGGGCCGGGGCAGGGGCCGGGGCGGCGCACGGCGAGGTCTCTCCGCCGCGCAGGACCGTATTTTGCAGCAGAAACTCTCTTGAGCGCAGACAATGGAGCGGGATGTTTACTGCGGGCGGGAAGACAATTAGCAATTCATCGGGAGAGATGTGTCACCCAAATGTCACGGGGAAGCTAACATGACATCTGTTTTAATGGCTCCGTGCTAATAAACTCCTCTCGAAGGGCGGCTTTGTGGGGACGTCAAAGATTATTTACAGAATGAGTCAGTTTCCAAACGGGCTGAGGCGCCGTCGGTGGCGGCGGGAGCGCGGCGCGGCGGGGCGCGGCGCCCGGGACGCCGGGGGGCGGGAGGGACCGGCCGGGGGGGCACCGCGCCGCTCGCCCGCACCCGCGGGCCGCGCCCCGGCACGGCGGGGCCGGGCTGGGCTCGGCAGGGCCCGCCTCGGGGGGGGTCAGCGCCGGGCGGCACCCCCTCGGCGAGCCGGGCCCGGCGCCCCCCGCCCCGCACGGCCCCCGCGCTGCCCGGCCGAGGGGGGCGGCAGGGCAGCCCCGGCCGGGCACCCTTCGCCCCGCGAGGGCTGGCGGTGCCTCGGCAGGAGCGGGGCAGCTGGGGGAGCGCGCAGGGAGGGTCCCAGCCGGTACACGGAGGATGCACGTCCACCTCCGGGGCTCGCCTTCTGCTTAGCTTTGCCCGGAGGACGGGGAAGCCCCGGTCCCGGGAGAAACCCCCGCTGCGCGGAGCGCCCCGAAGCAGCAGGGAGCGGCTCCCCGTCCTGGGGCCGCAGCCGGGGGGCCCGGGGGCAGCCGGGCCGCCGAGATGAAGTTCCTTGACACCGGGCAGCTGCGGGGCCCCAGAAGAGCGGCCGGATTTACACCGAGTGCCACATCCTGCGTTATTGAACAAGACACGCTGCAGTAAAACGCATAAGTAGACAAACCGAGAGAATCCATTTAGAACAGTTAACACAGTCTGACTCGCTCACAAGCACACAGTGGGGGGAGACAATTTAATTTCCCTCAAATCCGTCCGAAGATTTTTATGTTCAGGTTGTTGGCATGAAAGGGTTCTTTAAAAGAGAAGGAGAGGGGGAAACCTTTCGAGCCCCTGGCCTGTATTCTTGTGCCTCCTCGATTTTCCTGTTCTGTAAGGCCAGGATGGGGGGGGGGGGGGGGGGAATGGGGAATACACAACTGCGCTTGCAAGTACGTATGTGTATATAAAGAGAAAACGTGTTTGTGTGTTTCTCTGCACATATATATATATGTGCGTGTGTTTGTCTATCTGTGGAGAGAATAGATACTGAATCTTTTTAAGACAAGCAGAGCGAGCCAATCCAAAAAGTCTTTACTCGGGCAAAACCGGCACGGAAGGTAATAGCAGGTTATTGCAAACCTGTCTTCGGTACTTATTAATCGTCCAGATCAAATACATTAATGGATAGCGAGAATGAAAATAGGCTGAGAACCGTCTGTCGTCCTTTCAAGGGCAACGAAAACGCGGCACTGACACCGGGTCTGAACGCAACAGCGTGCTCCGTAACCTGGAGAGAGGGAGGAGGTGGGCCGGGAAGTGGGTGGGTAAGAGGAAAATTGCCATTGTCAGGAAAACTAAATGTAATTTTAGGTGGCCCACATCCGAGATGAGTAAATAAGCCATTGATCTTCCTTGCCTCCTTCTCTCTCCGGGGCTATTGTGTTCCCAAAGAAACGGCGAGGGCAGGCGAGTGCCAGCCCTGCGCGTGCGGGATGACTCAGGGGACAGAGGAGCGGGAGCGGGGGCTCAGCCAAGCCGGCGGCCGGGGGCGCCGGGCCGCCCGCGGGTCCCCTTCCCCCGCTCCGCCCGGGGCAGGGGGCGCGGGGGCTGCGGCGGCGGCCCCTCTCCCGCAGCCTGGCGCATCCCTTCCCAGTTTGTTACAAACCTCGTGGCGCAGGTCTGCTTCCTCGGGCTCCGACGGCAGCGTCGGCGTCCTCCGGGGAAACGCACCGGCCGCCTCCCGGGACGTGGTCTCCCGGGGGGGTGGCGGGGTGAAGGAGCGAGGGGGACACCGGCGCTGTTTGTAGACGCCCTTTGCTTACACGGGTGTTTGTGCGCACCGACCCGCACACACCAGTTCTGTGTAGCCGCCCGGTGCGTGTGCATCCGTGCCCCTGACTTCTGGGGGGAGCGGGGAAGGCTCCCCAGCGGCTGGAGAGCCGCTTAAGCCCTGGCTGGCGCGGAGTGCCGGGCAGGAGCTGCCCGCTGCGGCCGCGGAGGGCGGCGGGGCGGCCCCGGCGGGGCGGGGGCGGCGGGGAGCGAGCCCCGGGGGCGCGGCGGGCGGCGGGGAGCGGGGGCGGCCCGCCTGCACAGCCCCGCCGCCGGCCGGCTGCCGAGGCCGGAGCGCTGGGAGCAGGGGGAGGCAGGGGAGAGATCCCGCTCTCTGTTCCAGCGATTTCCAGGGCTTGGGAGCCCGGTAAACAAACTGCTCTTGCTATCTCCTCGCGCAGATAAGGCAAGAAGTGGCTTTCTTTAATAATATGATTGAAATGTTAGGGGTATGATGCCTCCTCGTTAGTAATATTGGCTTTGCATGCAGAGCACAATCCCATCCCTCTAGACTGCTTAGCCAAAACAGAGCGTAAACTCTGTAATTAGTAACGTGTTCCATCATTAAAGAGCCCTGCTGAGAATTTCTATTTAATAATGGTCTTAAATTAGTTATGATGGTAAATACTCATCTGGAAATTCAACATCTAAAACCATCTACAATCTGGAAATGCTCCAGTGTTGCTGTAATCTCCTGTAACACAGAAATGACTATCACATTCACCCATCGCATTAGAAATTCTCCGTACGGTTTGGTCCACGAATATACAGTACGGATGTGTTAATTAGGTTAACCCATACACTGTCTGCTTCACAAATATTTAGAAATAAACAATGAAAGCTCCTTTTTAATACGATACAGCCGGGGGGGGGGGGGAGGATTTGACTCTCGCAGTTGGAAAGTCTTTTGTTTTCAGATAAGGCGGAACCACAACGTCCTCGGGCCTAAGAGTTCACCAACACACACCCACGGACACGCACCCACGGACACGCACCCACACCCACGCGCGCACTCCACCTCGGCCGCGCTCAGCCCGCCACACGCAGCAGCAGCACCCACGGCTCCTCCTGCAGAAGGTGGGTGGCTTTTATCGCTCGCCTCCCGGCTCCTGTGGATCAAACCACACCACGCTCTTTTTCCCCCCTTTCAAACTGAAAACAGCTCGCTCCGCCGCCGCCGCGTCCCCAGCTCTACAGCGGGGCTTGGCTCCGGCAATCCGTCCACGCGAGTTTTAAAAATAGTCCAAAGAGGCGCAAGGAAGAGGCAGCGGCAGAGTAAATAAATAAATAAATAAATAGAGCTGGCTTCCCCCCCAGCTGCAAGTGGAATAAAAGTTTCGCAGAGAGACTGTGATGCAGGTATAAATAAGTCATTCAGGTACACTTATCCCCGCTGGGGATATAAAGGAAAGTTATTTGTAATAACAATAGAAAATCAGTAACTGAGATAGTTGGGGGTTAAGGCAGGAGGGAAGTGAGGGGAGGAAAATATATTTCTGTATTTACCTAGACGTCTAAACGCTTATCCTCTCTAGCACTAACCTTTCATGTTTAATGAATGAATCTGCATTGCAGGGTTGGTTTTTTTCCCCCTCCATGTGCCGGCTAGTTTTAAATCTGCAAGCACCACAAAGAGGCCGTGATCCCATCTGCCTATGATTCCAAATTAAAGTTCAAACGGACGGCTTACACACTGCTGATCCTGTATCATAGCCTCTCGCGACCCTTCAATTACTATTTAATAGAATTACAGTGTAAAATCCCAATAGTCTTAAAGAATGTTTTATCACAGACTGAAGAGAGAGAATATACAGACACCTCCAATGTTATTGAACTGTATTACTGACCTATTTAGATATTAAAAGGGAATATTTAGTGTTCTACAAGATATTACAAGAGCTACTTTAATCCGAAAACATGCATATGTCTACCTATATGTGTGTCCACGTATATATGTGAGTGTGTGCGCGTGTGTGGACACTATATACATCAACTCCGTCCCACCAGCGAGCGCACGCAGACACGCTGCGTGGACGTCTGTGCTCATCCGTGTACGCATGTACACACACCCACGCAAACATACGCGCTCCTCCAGGCCCGGGTGGAAATCAGTGTGTTCTGGTGAACCGCCGCACTACTTTATTGTTGCCAGATATTGCTAAAGAGGTTGTTCCAGTAGGAAAGCAATTTTTCCTCTACTCGTTGCAAAATACTCTTTAATTGACCTTATTATTAAATGAACTTCCCCTAATGATGTTTCTATGGGGACAAAAAAGCAAATATTTGCAGTAGAGCTAAATCTCCCTCTAATAGCTAGGACTGGAATCAAAGTCAGTCGCAGTCTGGCTTTAGATACGGTAAATCTTGACTTCCAGCGTAGTTTTCTTCTTTCTTTTTCGACCTGTTCGGCAAAGGACCTGCCTGCCGCAGGGAGAGCTTACAGCGAGGCGATTCTAACCACACCCTTCCAGATATTCTCATCCCCCCTTGCTTCACTCGTTACTCTTCTCCATCTACCTTCTCTTGCAGATCCCGAGGCGCCGAGCCGCTTCGAAGCCTTCCTGCTCTGAAAGCACCTTGCTTCCAAAATAAGAAAGAACAGCGCCGAAAACAAAACCTCGCAGCCGTCCCTCCCCCAGACACACAGCAGCACAAATCCCTTTAGTATCATTTAATCGTAGCTGTGTCCCCACAGCCCCTGCCTTTTGTCATTGCCGTGCCAGAAGAGAATAGTTAGCGCGGTCGCCGGTAATGTCCCTAGTGCTTTCTCTTCCCAACTCTTTCTCTCCCCCCCTCCGCCTCCCCGCCTTCTCCATCCCTTGCTCCGTTTGCAACTGATGGTTTGGTTCATTTCCCCCTTTTTTATACGCCATTTACGAACTTCTGTGTATCAGGGCTCTCTGCAGGGTGGTGGGGCGGCTGCAGGCCACGGGTGCCCTCTGCGTTTTGGACTCGCGTGTGCGTGTGTGTGTGTGTGCGCGTGTGTGCGTCAGTCTGCACACCCGTGTGCGTGTGTGTGTGCTCTAGAAAAAGGCAATGTTTGTCTATCCTCTCCCTACACGCGGAATCCAGGCCAGTGCGATGTGGAGCTCAATAAGAAACTGCATGAATAAACACGAATAGAAAGTTGTGCTCAGCTAACCGAAGAAATCAGAGCAATACCGGGGCACCAACGTCCACATTTCTTTTCACGTCGGGCCGGGGCAGTAACCTCATCTGGGCATGCTAAAAATTAAGGGCAACGGGCAAGCAGATTCACGTCCCTCGACAAGGCGGCTGTAATTGATCGGGCAGAGGGAGCTAGGGATGGCCGAAGCCCACGCCTGGCCGCGGAGGGCCGGCAGCAGCCGCGGCCCAGCAGGCACACAAAGGACACCCAGCCGCGCTCCGGGGCTCGGGCCGGCCCTGGGGCCGCCGAAGCGGGGAGGGAGGCAGGCAGGCAGGCAGGCGACTTCGCTGCTCCCCAGCCCCCGCGCCGGGGTGCACGCACCCGCCGGAGCCGCAGCCCGGAGCTCGCTGGGGATGAAGGCAGCGGTACAGCCCCACGGCGAGGGGATGGGCGGCGAGGTGCGGGGGGGTAGGTAACCATCGCCTCCAAATTGCTCCCGGAACCGGCTGGTGGCGGCCCGACTTCCGACGGGAGGGGCGGGGCCGGGCCGGGCCGTGCCCCCGCGGCCGTGGGCGGGAGGCGGCGGTGCGGGACGGCGCAGGCCGGGGAGCGGGGCCGCCCGGGCCGGCTCCCGGGGAGGCAGCGCGGTGTGCCGCCGGGCTCCGGCCATCTGCCTCGCGTCCTCCGGCTTTCGCTTAAATATTGATCAAACGCACTTCAGCTTCCGAGTAATTTCATCTTAATCAACGGCCGAGCTCGGCGCGGATAATAAACTAATGCTGGAGAGGGGCCGTCGATAATGCTCGGCCAGGGGCAGGGAGGAGGCAGCCCGCCAGTTTGGCGGGGCTCGATAGGCCCTATCTTCCCGGGGCAGATGGACTTAGTGGGTGAGAAGGCTTAAACGCAGCTTTTCATAGATTTACACCTCAATCAGCCATTCAGGTTTTTAATGCAAATCCTAAAACAACATCATTTATCCATCACGGAGCCCGGCTTTGAAACGGCATATCATTAGCTGCACCCTTGGCACCCCGAAACCGCGCAGGCACCCCCTGGATGGGTGTGTCCCCCCCGGCCGCCCCGCACAAAGGCCGGCGGGCTCCGGGGAGAGGCGAACACCCCAGCGGGGCCGGGGCAGCTCGCTCCTCCGGGTTTGGGCAAAAGGGGTACCTTTTCGGGGATGGGCGGGGGGGTGGCACATGGCGTGGGAGCAAGGGCCCTGCCCGGGAGGCTGGAGGGGAGGGAGGCTGGAGCCTGAGGCCAGGTACGAGTGGGGTGAGGTTAAAGGCGCTCTCTGGCCTCCCCTAACTGCCATGGCAAGACGGGGCGATCTTCTGGAGGCTTAATCGGAGGGAAGAAAAATCCAAACCTATCAGTGTAAGGCTCCGCTGAGGCAGATTATTGCTGCCGGCTCGACGCCTTCTAGCTGCAGCTTCCAGACGCGAAAATGAAGGAAGAGAAAGAAAAAAAAAATCCCAAACTTTCACGCCTCTGAATCCTTTCAGGTATTAAATCTCGTTAAAAATAAAGCAGGATGAGAACGACACTCCTACTAGCGAGGAGCAGAAATGCTGCGCTTAAAACCAACGTACCGACACCGAAGATCTCCTTCCTACCCAAACCCGGGGGCGACTGGAAGGGCCGGGATTTTTTCCTGTAAAGGCCTCTCCGCTGCCTCGCTGCCGGGGGGAGAGAAAGAGCAGCCCGAGCTCAGGCGTGAGACCCGTGCGAGGGTGCCGGCCATTGGGGAGCCTTTCATCCCCTCCTGGCTAATACTTCTCCCCTCTAAAAGCCGCGTGGGGGAAGGGAAGAACTAAGTCCATCACACGACCCCCTTCTCCCACCCACGCGGAACACGGGAGCCCTATTGTGTGTGTGTTTCCCCCCCGCCCCAAGCAATTCCCGTCCATTCCCGGTTTCCTACAACCGGGCGTTATTTTCTTTTAACTCCCCACTCGTGTTGGCGACGGGGCAGTGACGCCGTCGGAGCCGCCCGTGGGGAGACCCCCGCCGCAGAGCCGCGCGTTGAGCCAGGACCGCGGGGCGGGGGAGGCGAACCCCGACGGGGCGGGCGCTGCCTCGGTCCGCCCGTGTCCTTCCCCGCGGTGGCTCCCGCGGGGAAACGGAGGATAAATCCGCCCCCCACCTCCCCACTACGCCGGTCTCCGCGGTTCGCGGCCGCTCGGCGGCCCAGCGCGGAAAGTCTTTCCTACCCCGGCCAGGGCGGTCTCACGGGGGAACACGTCCCTGCGCGCTCGCTGCGCACACACGCGCGGCTTTTCCTCAGGGACAGCGAAGGTGTATGGCCGTATTTGCACATCAGCTTATTCCTTAAAATTACCCATTAGTGGCTTGCTCTAAGATCTCACGCCCTAGGGGTTTCCCCCGGCTCCCCAGGTAGCCTCTTGGGGCGGGGGGATGCGAGGGGAAGCATCCTTAGGCGCTTCCTAAGGCTTTCCGTAAGCCTAGCTCGGACTTCCTCAAAAAAGGGGAGGAGGGAAGAGGGAAAGAGGACGCGGGCAACACAGAGGTAGATCGGAAGTCCAACTTAGTTTGGAAATGGTCAAGAAATTCCAGGCACGTTTCTCCCTAAATCCCTGGTAAGTTTCAAAATTGTATTTTCAAGTAAAAACAAGTTTCGAATTTACCTCTCGTTAATTCACGGCTGAATAATCTGCCCAGGGCAAAGCAAAACTTTAATGAAAAAAAAAAAAAGAAAAAGAAAGAAAAAAGGGAGAGGGGGGGGAAAGAAAGATGCTGAAATACTGTTAGTCATGCAAATAAAGGCTTCTTTCAGCACAGTACAATATACTCCGGATTCGAGGGGAGGAGCTGCAGCCCGCTTAGGGCGAGGAGTTTATGTTTTTGTTTTCATTTAAAGCTACAAAACAAATCCCGAAATGTCCTAACCGCTCTCCGGAGACAGCCGGCCCCGCAGACAGCCGGCCGGGGGAAGCCTTTCAGCTCCGAGTGCACAAAAAAAGCACCGGGGGGGGGAAATGCTGGAGCCCGCGGTGGCGGAGGGGACCCGGAGGGACACGGCCGTGCCCCGCGCCCCGCGCCGCCGGCCCCGTGTCCCCGCCGCCGCCCGCGGCCTCCGCGCAGCGTGGGTCTGTCCCCCCAAAACCCCTGCGGGGTGTCCCGCCGAGCCGGGGCAGGCGGGGGCCGGCGGCCGGGCAGGGCGCGGGGCGAGGCGCCCACGGGGAGGGCGTGTTTTTCCGTGGCGGACAAAAACACCAACATCGCTGGGTAGATAAGAAAATGGAATACTGTATTTGATTTAGAAAGTTTGTACATATAGATAAACACGCAGTTCAGGAAACAATAGTTTAAGCGTCCTACGTGGAGTTTAAGAAGAGACCCCCCAAAGCTGCTATGAAATACTCAAAATAGCTTTTGCATAAGATAACTACAGTTGCACCCTAAGCTTTTTTTTTTTCTTTTTCTTTTTCTTTTTTTTTCTATCGCTGAGGTCCCTTTTGAAAACCTAGCACGTCAGATCTTGACAGCTAGGTTTGTGCAAGGAACACCGAGTCAAGGAAAATAAAAAGGAGAGAGAGAGAGAAAGGGTGGGAGGGAGATAGACAGAGAGGGGGGAGGAAGAAAGAAAGAGTAGAGCAAATATCATATACAAGCATTTCTACACATATATTACAAACTGGGAAAATGACCGCATCATTAAGATATACATAATTCATATAAAATTTTGAAATAAAAATAAAAATCTGTTACAGTCATAACTATTCTTTTTCCACATTTATAACCAGTACCCACACAGGCAGTGACAGAAGTGTAGAAAAAAAGGTGCTTACGAATAAAATGATTGTCTGCTGAACAAAAAAACAGAAAATTGCATCTTGGCTGGACCATCACTTGGACTTAAAAAAAAACAAAAAAACACCAAAAAAAACAGAGAGAAAGGGAGAGGGAGAGAGAAAGAGAGAGAAATAGGACCAACAAAAAGGCGATAAACATTTGTTATTTCCCTCTTCAAGGAGTTCCTTTTTAATTTTTTTTTTTATTTTTGATTTTTGTACAAATTCGATCGGAGTTTGCGTTTGTTTGTCTGGTTTCTGTTTGTTTTCCTTTACTATAGAGAATATTTTTTCCCAGATACAAATTTAATCATCATCATCATGCAAGTGGGTGAAATGCGTCCATGGAAAAGCGCAAAGGAGAAATCGTGCTTGTCCTAAAAAGAATACAATTGTCACTTTTGCTTTGTTTTTTTTTTCTTTTTTTTTCTTTTTATATATATAATAATTATTATTTCCCGCCCCCCCACCCCCCCGCTGCAGCACCAGCGTTTGTGACTGTTGAAGTTTTAGCTCCATCTCTTGGTGGTGGTGTTGGCTGACGGTGGTGGTGGTGGTGGTGGATTCTCTGAGCCCTGTCTGTCTGTCTGCTATTATGTTTGGGTCGGGCTTGGCCTTTCCTTTCCTCCTGGCTGTGTGTGTGCGTGCGTGCGTGTGCGTGTCCTGATTCTGGGTTGCCTCGGTTTGTTTTGCTGGGGTCGGGGAGAGGGTGCTCGGCTGTTTGGATTTGGATTTTGTTTGTTTGTTTGTTTGTTTGTTTTCCGATATCATACATCACATTCCGAGTCGCTGGAGGTTACCGAGAGGATGGAGGTGCCCGTCTCGGCTCTTTCTGTCAAACTGGAGACGCTGGTGGTCGGGCTGGCCGCCGTGGACGGAGACTCGGCCGAGCTGTGTGTCGGGCAGCCGGGCTCTGCCAGCGACCGCATGCCGCTCTGTCCTATCGCCTGGTGCTGGAGCCTGCATCGCGCCGGGAGACAAAACAACAGCACAGCCCCTCTGAGACACCGGCCGCCGCCGCCCAGGGGACGGCGCCCGCCCGACCCCGCGCCCGCCCGGGGACAGCCGCGGCCTCGGCCCCGGCCCCGGCCCCGGCCCCGGCCCCGGCCCGCCCGCAGCGGACCCCCGGCCTGGCCCGGCCCGGCCCGGCCCGGCCCGGCCCGGCCGCCTTCCCGCAGCGCCCCGCGGAGCCCGGGAGCGGCGGCGGGCGGCAGGGCCAAGCCGTGCGCCCGGGCCGCGCTGCTCCCGCTGCGGTGGCGGCCGGGCCGGCGCCGGGGCTTTCCCGGGCGGCCGGGAGAGGCCAGCCCGGGGGGGACGGCACCCAGCGCAAACACAAACTGAGGGGTCGCGGTTTGAAAGGGGACGGGGAGGGGGGAGAAGCCGTTGCCTGCCCCGGGGTTTGCAAAACAGGAGCAGAGCCTTCCCCTTCCCCGGAGAGCCATTCCTCCCCGCAGCGCCGCGGGCCTAGGAGAAAACCCTGTCTGTGTGAGCTCCTGAACCACTTGGCCTCCGCGGGGACCGGTCCGCAGCGGGGAAGAATCGCAGGGGATCCTCGTTTTGCGCTCTGGCGAAGAGCTGTCTCAATATTTTCCAGCGGACAGATAAACGCCCCGGGGTCAGCGGCAGGACTGGAGGCAGGTCCCGTCCCGGGGAGGCAGCGCTACCCATGGAACGGAAAAGGGCGATGGTGGCACACAGCGCTTCTCGCCGCTCGCAATTTAAGTCCCTTTTCCATCCGGAAGCCAAAATTTGCTTTAAAGTGCTGGTCCTTTCACCGTCAACACTTAAGGGTACATTGCCGTTGCACTTTTTTTTTTTTTAAGAGGCAATAAATAATTTTTAGGTTCCCTAGCGTGTTGTGAATATTCCTCAGCGCCCGCTCATTCCGCTCGAAACCCAAAGAAAGCCTGCATCGAGGATACGGGCTGGAAGTCCTGGGCTGAGCAGCCGGCCACAACCTCTAGCGCCTAGCACTGCCAGTCTGAATCAAAATACACTCTTCGCTCAACTGCTTCTCACCGGGGTATTTTCTATTTAGCTGCCTGCAAAGAACAGAAAAATGTAGCCGGTTTATTCTACATTTCTCATTATTTTAAGTTGTCTAATTTCAGCGTCTTGGATTTTTCTCCCATTTTACAATTCCTGGTGCATTCATCTGCTGTCAACAGCGTTGAGTCAACAAAAGCATCCGTAGGCAACTTCTGTTTATTTACAGTCCTAAGCGGATCTGTTTTCCATTTAATGGAAATTAAATGGCGAGGCACTTCTAGGTTGCATTTCTCCTACAGAATCTTGAATCAATAGCACCAGTGCTATAATTAGGAGGAATTTAGGAGACAGCATTTACAAGAACAAGAAGTTTTGTTTACACGCTTACAGC